>NW_027094092.1:19784065-20004065 GCF_029207755.1 Chamaea fasciata | reverse complement strand
AATAAGTGTTTGCTACACTGTTAGAGAGGAATAAATACTTTTATACTTTAAATAATTATAGTTAGCAACTCTGAGAGGATTTTTCAGCTGCTTGGATCACTCATCCTTCTTGGATTAGTTTGCTACATAATCTTTTTAGAAAAAAGTAAGCTAAAGAGAGGCAACTAAATAGGTAACAGTGATAGTTCACAAGTCTATAACTTCACTTAGCCTAAAACAGAACAATTAGCTTTCACGATCTAACTAAACTGCCACAAGACCATTGAGAGGATAGAAATATCTCAGGATTCTTAATTTTCAACCGATTTTTCAGAACCCAAATACCATTAGCTTGAGGTATCAATAATTGCAATTTCTGTAAAACTCAACATGTAGGGAAAGTATTTTTTCCCTAGCTTCCCCTAATATAAACCAGCTAAAAGTATTTGCATGATTCTGAGTAATTATTCTAAAACACTTTTCAAATTATCAAGATCAGTTCTTCCTTTAGAGCATGAACCTTTTCTTATTCTCCATATAAAAAGACCAGTTCTTGAAAACAGGAAAACATCATGTCTCTAGACACGATGGAGCCCAGGAAATAGGTGCAGCATGAAACAGGATTTTTTTAAAGTACTGAAAATTCAAAATAAACACTTAAATAATAACGGAACATATTGTTAGATGTAGTCTTTCTAAAAAATGCTACTGAAGTGTATCGATTATTATTCCATAACAATATGTTTCTTTTCCTGCAAAATTTTGGAATCGATGGAATCTAGAAATTGTTCTAAAATTAAATGATTCCTACATTCATACTATAGATGGCTTACAGAAAATCAGGGGTGAAATTCAACCTCAGTAGCAAAGTAAAAAAGATCATGATATTAGAAATGCAAAGAAAGTTCTCAGAAGAGTAAATAATTCTCATTAACAAGGAATAATGAGAAAAAGCAGAAAAAGCTTTTATAGGATGAAACAGTCAAGAAGTATATTGTGACAGTACTTCTGTAGGACAGACTAATACAGGGACTTGGACATTTTAAACATGTTGAGGAAAACTATGACTTTTCAATTACTGTTCCTTTTATGGAATGATTGAAGAGTTGAGGTTGGACTTTCAATGGTCCTCTAGTCCAACCCACAACGTTCAGTCTGACCTTGAATGTTTCCAGGGACGTGACATCTGCTGTATCTCTGGGCAAATTCTTTTAATGTGTTATCACCTTTTTTGTAAGTCTTCTTCCTTATATCGAATATAATCTGACACTCTTTTAGTTTAAATCCATTACCCCTTGTTCCATCACAACAGACACTGCTAAAAACCATCCACACATCATATCCATACCTTGCTACTTTTAGGGTCCCTGTAGGGCAGGTACTATTGACTAAGGGTATGAAATATCATTGTACATAACTGACCCTATTCATATTCTGGACCTAAGATTCAGCCACGATCTCAACAAATTCTTTAGTCTGCTCCATTGTCCCGTTGCAAGGGCAAGTTAGAGGTGCACAGGGTAAGCACACGCACACTTTATTTCACCCAAAATTTGCAGGCAAGTTCCCGAACTTTCAAGTTCTCTTTGAACCAAGTCCAAGTGCAGGATCTATCAGTGTCAGTCCCAACTCTGCAAGAAATAATTTCTTTACTCACACAGTTTGTTCTTGATATTTCCTGAAGAGCCAATTTTTGGTACCCAATACAATTTCAGAGAAAAGGATAAAAGAACTTTATCTCAGTTATGTCTGTATGCAATTTTCCTCTCTCTTTTCCAGTGTTCTCAAAGGCTGTTTCATATATTCCTGAGGGGGATGGCCTCGAGGAAAAGCAACCTCTGGTTTGTATCTGTTTTTTCCAAGCTGTGTTTTACATCTTGTGGTGTCATCAGGCAGTATATCAAGTGCATTACTGCACTTGACTTTCCTTATTTTCTCCTGACAATATCCTCAGGGTTGATAAATGGTCCTGCTTTCTTTTAGAAGGCAATGTATTTATTTGGATCCTGTATATAAGTTTATGAAATCATGACATTCTGCAGCAGTGACTGGAGCAACAAGCAGTGGCTGTTTCATCAGTTAACCCTTATGGGATGATTGCTGTTGTCTGTCCTTGACATTAACTCCTTGAAGACTGAAAATGTACTAATAACAACAAATTGAAGTTCAACAGTTTCCAGCATCAGGTTTATTGCCATGCAAGGTAAAGAATAGTGTTATTTGTATTTTGCCTGGTTTTTAATCAGTGTAAAATGCTGTACGTGTTTCTGGGAGCAAATGCAGAAGAAAAACTTAGGGGTAGTATGAGGAGAGAGAATTAAAAGCATAGGTGAGAAACATAATCTGTCTTGCTTGCTTTTATGCTGCACATTTTTGCTTACACTTGCTTGTGCTTGGATCATTGTCTTAGTGCTGTTTATTCAAGGAATCACAAAGTGAGTTTCAGGGAATGTAAAGACTGGAATCACTGCAGTAATCTTTGAAGCACCTTTCACTTAACCGCAGTTATCAGTTCTACCTCACTCATAAAAATAACTAAATTGTTAAGACACAATAAGAAGAGGCTGAAGTACATGGCAGTGAGGAGCATTGCTTCAAAGCCATGACAAAATGGATTCCAATCAGTCTAATTCCTCACTCAGCCTTGTGCCAGGGCTGCTGTATATTCTGCAGCCAGGCTTTCTGACTGCCTCTGCTACTTGAGATGCAGGCAGTCATGCTTTGGCACATCTTTCTACTCCTGTTCTTCCACAGCTCAAATGTCCATTTCACACCAGTGTCAGTTCTTTCAATGGTCCTGTAAAAAAACAGCTATAAAATGTGTGTGTTGTAAGTTCTTTAGAACAGGAAATAGCTCTGTTTAATTCAGTTTCTAGAGTTTGTTGACAAGAAATCACTAACCTATCTTGCATTACAATAGAAATGACTAGTGCTCCTAATAAATGGAAAGGCATTTATTTTACAGATGCCAAACCTGCTTCTGCATGTCCCAAACAGATGGGTTCACAAATCAGTTGGCTGCAGTTTCAGAGGAATGCTGGAAGTTTATCCGATAGAGAGCTGGTGTGGAGCCCAGATCTGTCACAGGAGTGCCCCAAGGAGTTGCTCTGTAGCGGCCTCCACTTTGCCTGCTGCAATCAGTGGGCCAGAAACAAGAAGCAAACGGGATGGGAACCATCATGGACTGCTCATCCCCTTCTGCTGCTACCAGGGATCATATGCTTTAGATTATTCCATAAGCAAGGAAGTGCTGCTGATTACTGACTCCATGCCAAATGTTTACTAACTGTTCGTCTTGGAGTATAGCTGTATTAGGAAATACATTTTTATTTGTGGTGTCATTTTATTATGTGCAGTAATTTGGTTTCACATGATATGTCACCCAGGGGGTTATTTGTACATAAAGGGAGAGATGTTAAACTCAATCTCTCTTATCATGAGTTAATGAAATTAAACCATAGCAAATAAATTGATGTAATTTGCTGGCACACATTAATTTCCATATCTGGGTTGCTGAAGAGCAGAGCCCACTAACATTTGCAGTTAAAAAGTGATTAAATACTGCATTTTTTGGTGGCCTAGGAGGGCATACAAGTAATTAGGCAGAGCCTTGAATTACTTTTAGAATATTTTGGGAAAGCTACTACAATATATATAATATAGTTATGTATTCCTTACAAAATTCAATTCAATTCAAATTCAATTCAATTATTGCTTCTAGATTTGTTGTCACTTTGGAACCCACACCAGAAGTTCATGTATTTCATGTCAAAGAAAGTATTATGCCATATTTCTTCAGCAGCCATCTGTATCACGTGGTAAGTTGTTCCTCAGTTTTGCTTCTGTCACACTAGTGGCAGGATCAGTAAATCTGCTGGGAAAAACTCCCTGTGGCCATAGATTTGTTCACCCAAACAAACGGCCCTGCTTGAGGCAGCCAGCAGATGCTGTCATCTACAACACAGCAATCTTTTTTCTCTGCTCTAACCCACACTGATTGCAACTCTGAACCTTTTAAATATACATAGGTTAGAAATATTGTAGCATATATTGAGGCACCAGCTATGGGTAACTATTAGTTTTTCTCTTCTTTCCTTTTACTTCTTGTGATCCACATGTTTGTCCCTGTAGTCAGAATATGTCCATGTTACACTCTGGAGGATGATTATTTATTTGTTTATTTTGGTAGTGATTTGGTGCCATTTAATAATTCACATAGTTCATTGTCATAGCCTTGCCATGGTCGGATTAGGCTGGACATATACATGAGTTCCTGTGGCTTCCCTTTGCAAGTACACCTGGTCTGTCCTGACCTAACTGCTGGAATTTTAAATATTGCATGAATAGCACGTCAAATCTAAATGACCATGGTTGTAGAATTTCGGCCATCACTGAAAGAAGCAATTAGTGGGGTCTGTTTGTGACTGCAGGCTCCTTTTCCTTTTTTAATAAACTTCTCAACCTGCACTGAAAGTACCGCACTGGCTGATTTTCCAAACATTAATAAAACTGCAGAGAAAAAGATAACACTTTTATTTTGTTAGCTTTCTCTCTTTCTTTTTTTACCAAACCTGTTGGCTTTTGTTTCATAGCAGAAACAAAACTGCAATTCGCTTTTCGGTGACATAAATCTGCCAATGTAACACAAATTCCCCTTTCACTGTCCACAAAGGTAGGGCGCCCCCCTCTCCCCTCCAGAAAAAAAAAACTTGGCTGTGCCCTTGATTGATTGTATGTTTTGGAATATCTGTTGCCTGGATAGACCAGATGCTTGTTCATTCCTTTCTGGCATCTGTAAGCCTTTAGGAAACTGTCTTAGCTGTTTCCAACTGGAAATTTATTTGCAAAGCAGCACTTGTATACGGCTTTTTTCTTATATTTATCTGGTGCCTGGGAGTGAAGCACTGGGATGAATGCATTTTAGCACAGTCAGAAAAGTTGGTAGATGAATTGGGCGCTGGGGAAGGCTACAGGGGTGGCTGCTGTTAGAAGCAGCCAGAAGCTTTCCCCATGTCCAGTAGAGCCAACACCAGTCAGCTCCAAGATGGACTTGCTGCTGGCCAAGGCCATCAATGGCTGTGGTAGCACCTCTGTGATTTAAGAAAAGGAAAGAAACCCTCAGCAACTGCAGCTGGAATGAAGAGTGAGAATATGTGAGGGAAACAACTCTACAGTCTCCAAGGACATTGAAGAACACACATTTGTATATGCACACACACACACACACACACACACACATATATATATATATATATATATATATGGACAAACACAGAATATTGGTTAGGAATGAAACTAATAATTATTTTCTATATTTTTTTCCATGTATAAATTCTTTGTTAACATAGACACCAAAATGATGGAGCATAGATAAAATTCAAATAATGAAAATTCTGATGTATTGTTAAGTAAACATTTCTTCATCTTTCTGTACACATTTGTGCAAAGAACAGACTTAAGATGCAGGCACAATTGAGCACAGTTTGTCTTCTAGTGATAAAAAGTAGCAAGGGTGTTTCAATGGAAGAAAAAAATATTTTCATTGGAGTAAATCACTGAAAATACTTTTGAGCTGAAGAAAGAAAAATTATTTTGGAAAAATACAGTTATTGAACTACGAAGATACTTTATTTACTCCTACCTTAATTAATTTCTAGGATGTGCCCTTTTAAAATGTATTGCAGAAAATACAATGCTTTTGTGCTTGTCACCATGTGTTAACTGTACAAATTTATTTAAGACCCTGTATGGCTTAGGTTATTCACCCACTGACTTTCAAAAGCATTCACGTTTTTTCATGTGGTTTACTTCTTACCCCATGACAAAGGCTTATGCAGTTCAGGTCTGTATCTGAGTGCCTCAAAACAAAAACTTGTGTGTTTTATCTTTACAAATGGTAGGTTAGGAAAAATATCTCCACTTTGATGATGTGAGATGGCCTATGTGCCTTGTGAACACTCACACAAAAAGTCCGTTGTTGTAGACGCACTTCTAGCACCAAGGTACCTTTCAAACTGTGCTCAACAGAAGAGTAATGAGTTGTATTAGTGAGATATTGACTCATATTCTTGCTCACTAGTAAGTCTAAATAAATATAGAGCTGCATTAAGCTTTCTGGTTCAAACAAGACATAAGCTATGGCAGGTTTGTCTAGGGAGCAAACAGCAGCAGAATGCTGCAATACAGAGAATATCAAAAATTTTTAGCTATGGTCAGCCCCGACTCCATGTGTAATTATTAAAAAAAAAAACTATCACTGGACTGCCAAATTTTCAGTTGCTGATAAATTGTTAAAATTACCTGGTTTTGGTAGCATGGAGATCACACCTGGCTAATTAGAGCTTCTAACTCCTGCAATGTATGGTCAGACACCATCATATCTCTCCGCAAATATGTTATTCAGATGAAAATACTCTTTCATTAACTGACAGAGACTTGCTCTTTAAGTCAATTTTATGCCTGATTAGGGCAGAAGAGGGGCTGATGTTCTTTCATCAACGCATGAATACAGGTCAAAGGCCCAAGTATCAGAACCTGTGCATCGTCAATATCCAGACTGCCTCTTGTGCTCAGCTCCAGAGGAGCTCCATGGGAGTTCACCATCAACTACAAATGTGTTTCATACACTACACTACACACACTGTTAATGTGGAGAGAAGGTTATATCAAGCCTATTTTTTCCCCATCTAGAATAATGTTCCATAATTTATTCCAGGCAATAGAAAATATAGAAAAAATTTTGACTACTATATGGAATACTACCATTATTTATGCTTAGGGCCCTTGAAGAAAATATTTAAGTGAAGTAAAAGACAAAATGGAGGTACTGATTTATGACAAAGCTATTTCACATTTTAAACTTATGAAGCATTAGCATCAATGTGATACTAAGAGCAAGTAAGCTTTTAAAAGTGAGCTGTGTTTGAGTAAATTTTTTTTCTGCCCATTGTTTATAATGGGGAATGAAATGGCGAAAGACATTTATCTGTATCCTTTTTAATAGTTCCTTGATGAAAAACTGTGAAGGAAAGAAGCTGTTTGGTGCAGAGATTAGGAATTTACCCCCTATTTTATGTCAGCATATAAGACATGAATATTTAAAATACTTAATAAGAAATGATAAACAGTTTGTTCAGCCCTGAGTCATCCATCAAACAGAAGTGCATGTTTATACATCCCTGACAAGCAAAGATCTTTTAGGCAGCACCTGGGAAAACTTGACTGTTAAACTGCTTCAGGCTGAAGCCTGGTCTTAGATACCATTTTGTTTCCAGACCTCAAACCCAGATCTGGATTCTACCTCTTCATCTGCAGGTTAGCTCATCCAGCCTTAGCTCACCCTGACCCTTTCTTGTCTCAGATTCTCTTATTGTTGTATAAATTCTCCATTCTTGGCTCCAGCCTGATCCAAATTGCACTCACTTCTATCTCTTTAGCCTTGGCATTCAGAATCTGCTTTTTGACCCTCCTGTAGAATTCCAGACAAATTCTTGCTCTTTCTCTGTCTGCCAGCTTTTCTGCCCTCTAGATCAAGTGGTCAATACTATGGCATTTGGGTTTTGCCTACATGGTACTGATTTCTATGTCCTTAAAGACTTCCTTGAAAAGATTTAAATTATGTATTTTTTAAAAACCTTGGGCTTGTGATTATTTAATTGCATTAATATAAAAAGAAATAAAAGTTACAGTAAAGAGGTCATTTACAGTGTCTCCATATGATTTACCTCATGTATTTCTTTAATCAGTAAAGCATGGAATTGTTTTCCTCCGTGAGAGTCAGATGAGGGGGGGACAACATAGATTCCATCTCTTAAACTTGGACTATGTTTCATATGCATCAACACTTGAAAGACAGAGGCCAAATTTCAGTTTAATCAGTATTTAAAAGTTGGGGTACTTTTCTGTAGAGTGCTGATGACTGGACTCCTGAGATATATTGAAAATTTTCTGTTTTCAGGAAAGCCAAATGAGTTTAGACTGTTAAAAATGGGCTGGGCTGGGCTGTATCCCTTGTGCCAAGGAGGAGGCAGGATATTCTGTGATACATAATGACATAATCAGAATTTTAAGAGAAGGAAAACAATTTTTTCTTTAGATATACACTAGAAAAGGTGACATTTTAATGAATAATTTTCTTGTGAAGCTTTCTTCAGTATGTATATGATTACATGTCATTTGAACCACTGAAAATAGGGGGATCAAGAGATCAAGAAATAACAGGCTTCTCTGGGAACAGAAATTTCAGAGAAAGGTACAGAATAATTGTAGTAAGATCCGCTTTTTTGTATAACAGTTTGTCAATTTATTTTAGATCTAGTCAGTGGGTGAATAATGAAAAGGAGATAAGGAGTGATTTCAGAGCTTCTTTAACATTGAGTAGGAGATTGCATTCCACAGGAGATATCCTTGAAGGTACAGTGATCCATTTTGTTTAAACTGAGCAAGTCATAGAACATATTTTCTCTCTCTTTCCTACCCCTTCTACAGCAGGAAAAGATGCAAATTCCCTTAAAACCTTGAGTATTGTCCAGAGCATACAGCGGTGTGTTACACTGTAAGATGAAGGTAGAAGTTATACTATGACATACAGAGGACAGAAAAGCTGTGAATAAACTCTTTAAATATAATCAGTTGGATGCTAATAATATTTTAGTTTGAAATCAAAAATCAATAAAAAGAGAAGCAAAGTACAGCAGAGATGAGACTGGCAGGCTGAAAAACCTCTCTAGAATTTACAGGAAGTTTTCTTGGCTTGTAACCCAGACATTGCCCAGAAAGGCCAATATTAAAAGATCTTTGTATCTCATACATAACATATATTTCTTAATTACCTCATTTTATTTAGTTTGTGAATAATTGAATACCTCTAATACCCTAATACTACTAATGATCTGGAATCTTAACCACTATTAATGCTTATTCATCTGTAACCGTCACAGCTATGACAGAAAGAAAAGAAAAAAAAATACTCCTGTACAAAAAAACCCTCTTGTATTTGAAGAAATCATTTAATATATTTGAAAAGGATATATGTAGCAATTAATATCATGTTGAATGAGTCTAATCTTTTTTTGCAAGAGAAAGATTTGATTTTGAACTAGGTAGATGAATATTGCTAACTGAAATGTACTGAAACCTGCTTACCTAGGTGCCATGTGAGGATCATTATGGTCTTAAAATGTTTTTTCACAATGCTGTTTCCATGGCTCTTATTTTCACTGGACCATAGAGTAAGAAGTGATGTGGCACAGCTGCACAGTACACCTCGGTGATGTGATGCAGAACAGGATATCACAGCTAGTGTCTGTGCCCTGACATAGCTGTAGGCATTCTCCATAATATCAACAGGTATGCATGCATCAGAAAACAGGGAACACCTGGATTCTTCTCATATGGGAGATGAATTTATGATTCTTGGACAAAGAAAGCTACCAGATTAACTGCCATTCCTACTTTGGTGGGTTTTGCTGTCCTTCCTACTGCACCTAGAAGGTGCTGCAGTGGGGACATCACACTTACACAACCCTAAGCTGTGATGGGGTCTCCCATTTGTGAATTGTGTATGGCATCCATGCCGGGAAACTATTGACTCCCCTAAGTTCAAGTGCAGATTCCTCAGCTCTCTTGCTTTAAATATATTTTGAAATTAATTTTAAAAACATTTTAAAAGTTTCAACCTTGCTCTTTGTACTAGCCCTCTCAGTCTAACACTGTAGCAAGTCCCTTGTCACCAGTCTGACTCACACAGCACATTCACACAATGTGCCCTCATCCAGCATTTCCAGCTATCTGTCCACTTTATCATTCTAGTCCAGTAAAAGCACTTGGGTTTAATATCTTGAAATTGGAGTGAATGAGAATCTTGAGCTTTGCATGGAGATGCAAGTTTGCTGGTGCTCAACATAAAATGTTTTTGCCTTTTTCAATGAAGTGTCATTTACAAAGAAACTTGCTTCTTACACTCTTCTGAAAATGCTTGTGTTCTTACCAACTGAGAGTACCTATTTTATTAAACACTGATGCTAATATGTACATGCTGATAGTACTTTCGATTTTTCAAAATTCACATATGTCAGAAATTACACCACCTCTCTGGGAATTGTTTATCACTAAGTAAATGTCATATATTTCATCTGGAAGGAAGTTTTACCAACTGGGAAGATTTGCTTCTTCTAACGAATAGTGATGAATTGTTCCTACAAAACCAGAAGCAGTAGCTTACATTTTTTTTAAGTGAATAGAATTTATATGCCCATAGTGAAATGAATAACCTTTTTCCTTTAAAGCCATTTGACAAAAGTTTAGATGGAAATAGGTATTTGCTGAAGCAGCAGAAAATGTTGAGGTTTAGTTCTGATGTATATTATATTGCACTTAGTGCAACGCGCTCAAGATATAATATTGCTTTCCCATGTTAAATGCACTCCATAATTTTAATGCTACTTTTGTTCCAACAAATTCTGAATGTTTAGGGCTAAGACTTACATTCATTTATGCTGATATTTATAAGTCATATATGCTCAAAAGACTAAAGATATTTTGATTCTGTTGGGGTAACTTAGAATTCAAAACCTGTTTATTTCAGATAATAAATTCACTTACTTTCCCTCTCCCCCATCTGAACATTTTCAAATATTTCACTTAGACTATCTGGTTTAAATCGGAAGGTTTACTTTTTTTGGTCTCTGAACCATAAAGCCTTTTAAGCAAATTTTTTTCCTTTAGATGCAACACAAATTGCATCAAAAGTACATTTTCTGAAGGAATAATAATCCCAAACCTGTCTTCAAGCATTGAGTTCTGTAACATCTCTGGTAAATGACTTATTTTGATATGATATTCTCTGACTCGAAAGTCAGAATAATCTGAAAGACATTCCTGTCCAGTGATTCATCAGATTCCAAATAAAGAGGAATCAATTCTTCCCTGTGAGAAATACTGGAACCGTAAAAATGGCAAAATGGATGGGAAAATGAATACGTCACTATTTGTGTGACATTAACAATGTAAAGTATCCCCATATTTGTTTTTACTGTGTGCAGATTGCTTCCAGTTTGGGTTCTGGTGGGTTTTGTTTGCTTGCTTGCTTTTGTTTGTTTGTTTTGTTAGTTTTTGTTTGTTTTTGTTTTGTTTGTTTGTTTGTTTTTTATGGCTTCCTAAGTCTGAAAACCAAAATTTTGTTCTAGATGCTTAGAAGGTGATTTAAGGTATTTTAGCATTTAAAAGAAGTTATCCATTATATATATATTTTTATATTCCTTTTTCAAACTTTAGGTGTCTTCTAGAATCCAAAGTTACAAAAAATATGGAGTCTATAAAATGCTATTTGTCATTTTTACTTTGAATATACACTTTTTGAATATATATGTGATAAAAGGCACTGATTAACCTAAGCAAAACTGCTTCCCTGGAGACAACTTCAGCTATTTGAACCCATCTAGTTAATTTAATATATGGTTTAACTTCAGGCTACCTGATATATATATTGTTATTTTAAGTGCTAAATCCTTGACAGGAGTGGGGCAGGGGAGGGGGGTGTGTAAAATCTAACAGTGAGACTGGTATTTTTCAAAATGTGATGCCTTAGGTTATATCCATAACTCATCAGTATTTAGATATGAAAGGTTTTTTTCTCAGAAATGAAGGTATATTGAACAATAATATCCAGGAACTAGGTTCCTCTGAAAATACTCTGCTGCTTTATTGAGATGCTAAAGTAAAGATTTATGCTTTTAATGTTATACATGTATGTAAATGCAAATCATGTCATTTACAAAAATCATCAGTGCAACAGGCTGTAATTGGCTTTCAGCCTCAGCTCAAGTATACAGCATTGAATGCTTGTTCTTAGCAAAAGTTAATCTTCTTCCCAGATGAAAAATGAAGACATTTTGGATACTGGCAAGATTTTGATACCTCATTCTGCCTATAATCCTTTTGCAGAGGTGCGTGCATGAAATGAATTTTTTTAACATTAATTTCAAAACCGAAAATAAATTTGTTTACTCAGTGGCAAAATCCTCCAGTACATCCTTTGATCCAAGAAGAAACTTTCAAACCTTTAATCCTTAGTTTTGGAAATCTTTTACTGAGACTAACTCCAACTTAATTTTATTCATCACCATAAGACTGATGAATGGTAAATCAGAACTTATTTTCTTGACAATTCCTTTTTTTTCTTTTTTCCTTTGATTCCCTTCACTCTTTTTTCTTTCTCCTATTCCAACAGTTTAGGTGGATAGTAGCTACTACAGCATGGTTTACATTGAGCACAGCAGTCAGTGCACTCATTTGGAGGTCTGTGTAATGAAGAGCTGGGAATGCTTTCACCACCAAGCCCACTCCCAAGCTATTCACTGACTAGAAAAATAAAGTCAAAATTCATGTGTTCTTAATGCTCATTGTGTTGAAAATACTGCTGCAACATCATATAAACCACAAAACTGACTAAGCTGAAACGCTGTTGCATAAGGTGCTTTACATTCAGTTCAGTGACTTCTCATAAGATTTCTAATATATTTAAAGAGATAATTGCCATTGAAATATCTTGAAACATTAATACCCTATTATTTATCTTATTAAAAATGCTTGCTTCACGGTACCTTTGAAGACAAGTGATTTTTTGAATGGGAAATGCAAGGGAAAATTATGAATAAAGTATGTGGGCAATACATACATTTGTTGGCTAGTAACTCAAATATTTTGCTTGTAACGATCATCTTGGCTGCTGCAAATAGCAGGAATTTTCATGAAAAATGTTGGCCCCCTAAACTATTTCATTGATCTCACTTATGCTATCAGGATCAGTAAACTTTCTTTGGCCTGAAGGTCAGTGTAGAAATACTAATCTAATGGCTTTTCTGGAGTTGAACAACATTTTGCATCAGGTAGTCAGATTGTTCCTTTTGGAAATAAGTGGTTCCAAAAGGAAATTTATAGTCATCTATAAGTGAAGAGGTAATATTTTCTGTAATTCTACACATTTGCTGCAAATATGTGCTGCAGATGCTAATAACGTTTTTCTACCATGTGAAAGAAGCTATACAGTAAGGTATTTTAACCCCATGGCATACATTTAAAAACTAAAAATTTTCCTCAGATCCATTTGAAATAAATGTACAACTGTGAACCAGGATTATTTATTAATTTTTTCATTGTTTCCACATCTCTCATTTTCATAAAGTGCCATATTATTTTGTCTAAAAGACTGCTCAACAGTTTATTAAAATTTCATTGGCCACAAATAACCAAAACAAACAAATGAAGCAAAACAAAAAAAACACAAAATCTATCCTCCACCAGTATAAAACTTCCTTTTAAGCTCAGACTTAGCTTAACATAAGACTTTTTCATTCTTGCTCAGTAAATATCACAGACTTACAGGAACATTATTTTGCTTCCATACAACAGCTACAGATGTTATTTTCCACCATTTTTGCGTGAATTTTTTTTTTCTTTATATAGAATATTTTTCATTTGGGTTGTATTCTTTAATTTTGAGCAAAGAAACAAGCCTGAATTCATTTATTTTTAGGGTCACAACAGCTGATCTGACTTTCTTACCATAAACATTGTTTAATCAGTCAGAGGAAGAAAAGTCATGTGAGAAGATTAGTACACAATTGGAGAAGTTTACAACCAGTCTCTAATTGCTAGAAGTTTTGGTATGTCATGAAATTTCAAATACGTACTCATTTAAATTTAACCCATTTTTGAATGTTCTTTCTTCACACAGGAAATATGTGCGGGTATAAATCTTTTTTATGTTCTGGGAGGCAGCACAGAATTGATTTTAATGAATTTGTAGATTCACAATGAGAAAAATCATCTTTTGAGTTGTAAAGATAGGACCAGTTGATCAAGGAGTTGTTGTAAGTAATAAGTACAGAATTCTGTAATTTCTTATTGGAAGATGTGCATTAAATGTTATATCTATTTCTGCCAATTCTGGTGATAAATGTGACTTAATTCTTCAAGATTTGAATATCTATGGTTCCCTAAAGAATGTTTTTTTCAAAATACATGTTTCCTTGCTGCCAAAATAATTTCCTAACTTCTTAAATCTCTTTTCTACTGCTAGATATCAAGAATTTATAAAAAACCCCAAAACCTTAACCCTAGGCTAATAACTCAGCAGACAACTTTGATGTGTGTTCTCTTTAAATTCAGTATGTAAAGAAATAAGAGGTAAAGTTTCTAGTGACTTAGAGTGATTTCACTATGATGTCACAGTGGTCCCTTCTTCCTGTGCAGTACCCTGTTTCACGTTGTTTAAACACATGTATTCTAGAAATGATTTCTCTGTTTGTGACACTTCAGAAAAATTAAGAGATTCTATTACTTATCTGCACTGCAACTGAGTAGGAAATTATAAATCTCTGTTGTCACTCTGTGCTTCATTTCCCTAATCCTTTCAGTGCCACTGGAATAACTTCAGGATTCTTTTTCTAGATTGCGTGTCAGTTGGCTTCAGAGAGCAATGCCCACTGTAATTTAGAGCACTGCTTTTCACACTGCATCCCTAGTTAAAGGAAAATGCACAAACAAATGCTTCTGTTGCTCACATGAAAATATATTTCCTAACTTTTCGCAGCCAAAGTACCATTTCCTTTTCTCTCCCACAGCCACCACATTTCCAGCAGTGCCATCAGAACTCATGGCCCTGCCCCACAGCATGTAATTATCTGTATAAGCCAGAAAAATCCAGCTGTGAAAGGTATTCTGCTACAGGTTGCGTATGGCTCTGCAGGGTGTTCCATCTGCCATGGCCTCAGCAACTGCAGACAGTCTCATGAAAGGCTTCCCAGTGACTCAGTGGCTTTGAGAGAGCATTCCCACTTCTTGTGTCTCCTCACCCTGTTTTCTGGTTCCATACAGCTTTGATTCTAAGTACTCTGTATTCTCTGTCATGATCTGTTCAGCAACAGTAAAGTAGGCACTTAGAAAATGGTACCTATATTTATTCTGAACGAAGATTAAATCCCTTAAAACTCTGCTTTAAAATATGTCTTTTCTCCTTCACATTTTATACCTTTTGACAAAAACAGATTCATGTGCCGGTTGATAAGGAAAATGAATGACCCTTTCACCTGGGAGATAGTTGGACTGTCTTGTCAGTGTAAGACAGTCTGCAACTTTTGTCTGTATTCCTGTATGGGGGTGAAGACTGAAAAAGAGGTGACCAAGTTTACCTGGGCCTTCTAGTTACTATGAAAATCGAATTTTTAGGTTAGGAACATGTGTTTTTCAGTGCAGACAGTGTCTTCTCTCAGTTCTTGTTCAAAGGAAAGAGTCAGGCCATGGCATGGACACATCAGTAGTATAACTGAGGGACAGCTTGTTCTTCTTTTCCCTTCCAATACATTTTTCATGTCTTCTTTCAAGACTCTTTGTGGTTGTTTTTCACACAAATGATAGTGTACTGTCTCATCAGTAGCCCATCTCATTAATAATGACACCATGAATAATTATGAGAAATCCTTTTTATCCTTTCCTTTTCCAGTACTGAGGCAGGGTTTTCTTGTTTGGGAAGCTAAGGTGCTTGGTTTTATATCCCCAGCTTCTTGTTGCTGAAGAAGCTAAACTGGACTGCTCAACCATCTGAAACACAAAATGGCCAACATTCAAAGCCATCCTTCATTCCTTGGCAGAGCCAGAGACCTGCAAGGCAAAGACAAGAGATTCAGGGAACATTTCTGCCCCTAAAAATTGCTCAGAGCTTTCAGCTGTCTCTTTCTCTCTTTATTTTTCTTCCTTTTATTTGTTGTATTCTGGGAGGGGGAGGTTGTTTGCATTTCATTGTTTAGAACATTTACAAAAAATGTCTTCTTGTTTCCCACTGTGCTGACTGAGTTACAGCTTGATTTCCTGTAGAAATATTCTCTCAGGGGAGAGAATAAATCTGCCTGTTTAAAATAATTTTAGCCCTACTTGTCTAAAATATTTTGTTATTTGGAGTTGAATTGACTTATGCTGAAATGGAAATTGGCTTAGTATCTTTCAAGGTACATAGCTACATTTAATATCTTTCAAAATTCTGTGAATGTTTTAAAGATGTTACACCATAATGTGCAAGTGAAACACAATTAACTATTACTGCAGGGTTTTTTTTGAATTTAGAACACTTTTTCATGTTTGTATTGAAGAGAGCAATGGCAGGACACTAAAATTACAGGGCAGCAATATTATGTAATTTCTGCATGTAGTTACTTGACCATTTAATATCATATTTATAAACAGTGTAGGTTGAATTGTAAACACCACCAAATTACAGGTTTAATAAAATTGTTCTTTCCATCCCTGCTGGACTGATATGGTTTTTCAAAGTTAAATTAGACACTATGACTAGGATGAATATTTTCAAGCTCTCTAAAGTTTATTGTTGTCTCCAGCAAGAAACAAAATATTGAAAATAATGTTTTAAATTGTCCCTTAAAGCAGGACATAAAAACTTGTATCTGTAAATATAATCTGCTAGCACTGAATATTTTCAGTGTAATAAACCTAAACATGTCTCTGCTCTGAATGCTTTTTTGCTTGTACAGAAATATATGGCTTTGTTAAGTGGATGAATTTTGTTGGAGTAAATACACTAGACTCCCTTTCCTCTGATGCTGTGTACACTTCCTAGGACTTTTCACCTTTTATTAGGATTGACTAACACACTTGGAAAGCTCAGCACACCTAGTTAAAAAGAAAGGTAAAAGCCTTCTGAGACAGTCTTCCTCTCTTCCCATTTTATTCAGTTGCCTAGGTCAGTAAAGTACCTCTCCAAAGCCATTTGCAGTAGGCTTCTCCTCCTCTATTAAATTTAAAGCACACCCATTTAGATACCGTTTCTCCGTGCTGATCTTAGGCCAATAGAATTTAGCTGAGATCTTTGTTGGAGACAAGTCACTCCTCGATGTGGGGAGAGAACTGCAGATGTCTCTAACCCTGGAGAAGTGGAGAGAGAGAGAAGGAGGGAGTGAAGAAGGCAGAACAGGAGCACACCCATTTACAAAACTGTGTGCAAAGCAGTATGGGGTCAGGAGGACTAGCGCTGTGCCGATTCAATGGCTTGAGGACATTCTTGTGACTCCTGACAATAGAAAAAGAGTCAGAAAAAAGAACTAGAAAATCTGTGGAATTGTGTTCCTCTGTCACACTCAGCATTGTGAATGCCAGGGAGGAATCTAAGATTTTGAGAGAAGTATGTTAAATCAGATGCCGAAGATATGGTCAATAAATCTCTTTGTCCTACACATCACTTAAAGGAATTTTGATTTCTGCAGCCCCAGGGTACAGGGGTGGATATGCAAGCTAAACCATCAATATGCAAGCAATGCAGCTCTACTCCATAAGCTTTACTACAGCCCTCGGCTACACCACCAGCTGCTGCCACACTAATCCTTTCCACACAGTTACTTTTTCCCATGGCTATGGATGTTATTGGACTATTGTTCATATCAGTATCTAATCCAGGCAGCTTTTCAGCTCACACACTGATGCTGAGAGAACTGCCCTGCGAAGAGTAGCACATAGCGCACATGCAGGGATTTACACATCTTTTTAATGCTCATCTATAAGTTATCTCTGAAGCTGTAACATAAAAGGCTTAGCTACATATATAATTGAAAGTATTACTCACCAAACAGTCATGTACTCCATGTTCCTAAAGATGCTGCAAGGAGTCTATATGGGGGACTGCTCTCTGAGCTGAATCGTTTGCTCCTTCCCCTGCTTGGCTCTTCAGGGATCACATATTTTTGCAGATGTGTTATTGTTCTCTGTTGACTCAGGGTAGCACAGTTACCCTGTTGTGGTAACTACACTACCTTTCTCCTTACTATCATCTTCCAGCTTAACAGCTCCTTCCCTTAGGCTTTTCACCCGCACTGCCTTTAGCGTTTTCAGATTGAGCCTGTATAGTAATCTTTGATGGGTTTAAAAGGGCCAAATAACAAGTAGAAGATCCCAACATTACTCACAATGCTGTGTAGAGAATAAGCTCTATCAAAGCACAATCAAAATTATACTTTGTGTGAGTTTCATAAGGTTTTGGCTGAGGTAGAGTTAATTTTCTTCACAGTGACAAGTATAGGACTGTGAATTTGTACTGGAAAAAGTGCTGATAATACAGAGATGTTCCTGTTATTGCTAAGTGGTGTTTTCCCAGCATCAGGGGCTTTTCTGCATCTTTTATCACCTCTCCAGTGGGAAGGCTGGGGGTGCACAAGAAGATGAGAAGGAACCTATCTGGGACAGCCAATCTGAACTGACCAAATGGATATTCCAGACTACATGGCATCATGCTGAGCACGTAAACCAGGAGGAAGAAGAACAAATTGGGGGAACTTTTGGAGAGTTTTGGAGAACATTTGTCTTCCCAAGCAAATGTTATGCATCACAGAGTCCTGCTTTCCTAGAGATGGCTGAACACCTGCTCAGGAGAAGCAGTGAATGATTTCCTTGTTTTGCTTTGCTTGTATGCACAGCTCTTGTTTTCCCCATTAAACTGTCTTTATATCAACTTCTTTTTTTTTTTTTTTTTTTAACTTTAACTCTTCCAATTCTCTCCCCAGTCTTATGGTGAGGGAGTGAGCAGCTGTGTGATACTTAGTTGCTGGTTGGGGTTAAGCTTCAACAGCGAAAAAGCCAGGAAAGGATAAAGGATGAGGAGATACAGCCAACTAATTAAGCAGTTGTTTTCTAGAATGATTGTAGAACAGATTGTCTTTGGCCACTGCAAGATGCAAACAATTTATAAAGAGGTCTGAAAGAAAACAGTCTACATGTGAAGCAAAATACAATGGAATGTGACACATTAGTAAATACAAAAGAAATGTTAAAACTTGGCAAAAATATGAATAAATTTTAGTGAAAATTATAGATAACAAGAAAAACTCTTGGTTTTTGAAGTTAAAAGTACATGGTCATCCTAGTGCAGGCCTATGTCTTGTTGTGTATCAGTTTCATTCTTGGTTGTTATTTCCCTCTTCCCTCTGCCCCTCTTTAAATAATTTTACGCCCATTAGCTAATGTTGAAAAAATTTGATATAGCAATAATATTTCTCAAAAATATGTTAGTCATATGTGTTTCATGAAATAGATCTATAGATACAAATTGGATGCTTTCATTTACTCATCTGAAAGCTTTTGATGATACAAAAAATGTTGCAGTGAAAATTTATACCATTTTAAGTACTGGAGAGTACACAGAGGACAGAGGGAGAGCACTCTAAAATATTCTAATTATGGAAGAAGATTCAGCAGGGTCTACCAAAAAATAGCAAGGCATAACTGAATAAAATCAGGATTTATTAAAAAATTCCACATCAAGACAAGACTGTCAAAAAGAGTAAAAGATAAAAGAGTTGAAGGGTACTGTTGCATCAGTGGAAATAAGGTGAGATGATATCAGGATTCTTAACAATCAACTACAAGAGGAAAACAATTTCAAAAAGCTCAAGATATAAACCCAAAGAAATAAAAAGAAAGATTCTGGAATTGCTAAAGTGACTGCATTAGAAATTAATTTTGGTGATTATTAATGGAGCTGCAGCCAGAAAGCATAACCAAGCTATTTGAAAGATGAGTAAAGATTGGACATGTGAACTTCAGTTTTAGGATGTCATGAAAAGAGACAACTATAAATGGACCATAGAAGTCCTAAAGGTGAGAAGTGTTCCTAAGAGGCACAGGGAGAAATATTTGGACAGTAACACCACAGTGTGGCACAGCTGTTGACCAACATATCCTGCATTTTGTGATCTAAGAAGTGTCTTCCATAATACCATTATAGAGTCTGTGAGTGATATTTGAATTACATTAAATTCCATAAAAACGACCCTAAGGGTTTAAAAAATATTTTTGGCCATTATTAATTCACAAGAACTTAAAAAAAAATATTTTAATTAAGACACTTGTTTCTCCAGTTGCCTAGTTTCACAATCACAAAGCCACTATTTAATGTAGAAAATGGCATTCCTTCACTTGGTAGTGCCGAAGAGGAACTCCAAATGCATGTGAGCAGAGCACAGCCAGCTTAAAACAGCACACAGAGAGAAAGACAGCAAGGAAACAAGACTGGTCTTTAATTTATAAATGCTTCTCAGCAATGAATTCGTTTCAGGAATGGAAGACAATCTCTTCTGGAGAAACAAATAAGCAAAAAGTAAAACAGAATAAAGGGCCAGAATGTAAACTAAACACTTGTCTGGCTCAGAGCCTCCAGTTTGATGTCTTGGGTTATAAATAATCAAGTGCACTTGTATTATCCATGTTGTAGAGCACTAGTTTTCATAAATACTTTAAAATCCTTTGACAACTGCTGATGTTTCGTCAACCATAAAGTACAAAAGGCAAATTAGTGTTGTTTTTTCATCACCCTTTTTGGGCAAAAAGATCAAAGAAGAGATTTCCATATTGGCAAAGACCTTGTCAGTCTTTTTCTCTGCTTATACATAAAGATGTGTTTCTGCAATATGACAATGAAGACTGGCAGATGTTAAAACGAAAGTCACCCCCTACATAAATTGAGCGACTTCAGGATATGAAGTCTTTCTTAAATGTTTTATAAAAGGACTTACTATTCTTTCATGTTTTTAAATTATTTTATACCAAGAATTGGACAAGTCAATTTTTCTGTGAAACTTGCTTCTGGCATATCTGAATTTTCCTTTTTAACCGAAGAACAGGAAATTGCTATCTGTCACAGAGCATAGCTTCCTAGAATTTTTATGTTTAACATAATTACATCACTAATTTAATGACAATATCCAGTGGGTAAAATTGCAAAAGTATTGCAATGTGATGTTATGTTCTATGCTCTATATGCTATTATATTGTATACTAAAATTTAAAATGCGCATTTTTCAACAGGAGGGATTCCCTTGTTGGAACAAAGACCTATATGAAACATTTCAAAGCCTTTTGTCACTGAAACTGCAGAACAGTGTCATCAAGGTGTGAAAAATTTCCATTTACTTCTAACTGTCCATCTTTGAATAAAATCATATCTTAAAACTGCAGTTCTGCATATGATTATCCTGCATGTCTAAGGTATCCCACAGTATAATTTCTATCCTAAACAAATTCTGCACACATATTTCTTCAAATTAGGTTCTCAGAATTATTTTAGTGGTTATTCTGAAAATGGGGAAATATAAAATTGGAGCTACTGTGCATTTTCTGCTGTTTTATAACCATTTTCTCTCTTGACAGCCTGTGCACTTTCCTCAGACATTGTCTCAAAATATGCACATACCAATGCATTCATGCCTGAAAGAATCTAATGGAAAGGTGACCTTCACTTTTCTTTTCTAACAGCCCAGAGGTGAACGTAGCCCAGAACTGATACCTGTCCCAATCCCTCTTTTGCATCTGTGGCTCTGGCTAAGAACAGCTTTCTGTAAAGCCATTTACCTGGGGTGCTTGTGGACTGGATGTCACAGGCTGGGGTGTGGTGTGCATGCCCCCATGTTTGCAGCTTGCCTGAGCCTTTGTGGACCCCATGGTCCTGGCAGGGAAAGCTGGCAGCTTTGCAACTCTCCAAAACTGAGGATTCACTCTGCCTGAAACAGAACTGTGGCAGGAACTACAAGCAGTTCTTTGAACAGTGCCTTAGTGAAAGTGAAGGCAGACAATGCTATAAAACAGGGTTAGGTGCTGCATTAGGGGTTTTGTGAAAGCAACTAGGTGAGTATCCATTACATCTCGTATTTAACATTTATGTGATGAGTTTTAGACTATAGCCTATTTTTGTGAGGCAGATTTGCTCTGGATAGCATTTATTTTCACATCTTCTATGAAGAAAGGGTATTGAAAATGAAAGTTCAGTCGTTTCAGGTCTGTAACTCTAAAGGAATGCAATGTATTCAAAGGTGCCCTGCAAAAAACCAAAATGGTTACAGATAGAAATTGGTTTTTATATTCTTAGCCTTATAAAGCAAATTCACTACTGGTGGTATGTGGTCACTTCTGAGCAATTTGCAAGATAATTTTTTGCTACATAGTATATTCAGAAATACTTTTTTCTTTGATTTTGAAAGGGTGAACTGAAGAATGTTCCCCATGTTCCCCCCGCTGAAACAATCAGCGTGATTTGAGGTCATTGGAAAGTTGACGAGAAATCAGCAAAAGTAACACCTGTATTTTTTGCCAAACAAAATTCCTGGAAGACATTTGATATATAAATAAGTACTGAATTTCTCTCTTTTTAAAGACTGTTTTGACACACCAACAGTCTTAATGCTAGAATCTGATATCCCAAAGTTTCTTCATTTTTGTGACCCGTGGATGATTATGCTGGAATGCATAATAAAAAGACTAAGTTTATAGAAGAGGAGCTAATTAAAAAATCTTTGGGTCTCCTGTGTTGTAAGAAGGTGATACTGTTGAAAATAAAATTCTTAAGCATTCACATACAAATGGAAAAATCTGTTAAGATACCATTGATTTTGTTGTAAAGCAGTTGTAAAAGACATTAAAATTCTCTGAACATCTAAAATATTTGGCAAAATGTTTGGCACTGTTTAAGTTTGTAGCACAGTCACCAAGCTGGCAATGTAATCCTCAGGAAGTTTGAAAGTTTTTGATCCAAAACTTCATGAAGCCCATCCATTTCTTGCCTTATTCCCTTAGCTCCAGAGTTTCCAAATAATAGAGACTGTAGCATTTTAGTCCTACTGCTATACAAAAAGATTTCCCTGTGGTTTTCATGTGTTTCCTGAACATAATTCTAAATCATTTTTATTTTTTTTTAAGATCCAAATCTCACACATACCTTGGGAAAAAGTCTATTCACTGGCTGCCTGTTCATTTTAAATAAGAGAATGAAAATTGTTTTCCAGTCAAGTAAAATAAAAAATAAACTCTTTATAGCCAACTGGCTATAAAGAGTATGTAACAAATACATAACTGTCTGTGTATAGCTTATAACAAATTCAATCATTTCAACATAACTTTTACTATGCTTTTTTTGTAATTTTAACCTTTCTTTTAATTTTTCTGCCAATTTATCTGCATAGTCCTTGAGGGTATTACAGTCTCTCAAGATTTAGTAATTTAATTTATTGGATTTCTTGTATTTTCTTTTATTTCTATGAAAATTGAGCTACTTTACTGGGAAGAGGCTTGCAAGCCCTTTACAATGTTTCGCTTAACTAAAGATCAAATACCATGAGGCTGGAGAAGAACCTTGTGTATAAGTCATCTGGGTTACACTTCTAAGTTAAAGAATATTAGGTCACAAGCGAGGAAAAGAAAAGCATGTGTTAGTAAGAGCAAATAAATAAAAAGCTGGCACCTGCCTTCCTGGTTTGCTTTGACTCTTTTTAACTGGAGGAAATACTTCTTGGTTTCTCAGATATAAGTCCTGTACTGTTGAAGAACAAGCAAATGCCCTTTAAGCCTTGGGACATGCTTCAAAACAGTTCTTTGGTGTTTTCAGTTGCTTTAATTTTCATTTACAGAAACGAAGATTCTTGAAAGGACATTATTTTCAAAATACATTTTCTCAGCAGTTTTGTTAAAATTCAATTCACAGGAAGAGTCTATGGTAGGACTTCCAGAAATGAGACACCCACTTAGAATGACCAGGAAACTACAATCTATTGTCATTAATATCTCACTAATCTCAGCAAAAAGAATAAAAAAAAATCTTCCTACTTTAATAAAGCAATTTAATGTTCTCAAAGACAATGAAGGATAGATCAGTTCCAAATATCATTGTTGTTTCATCCTCAGTATTTCACAGTATATGTGCTGAAATTGTGCTCTTAAAGTTGCCTTAAATTTTGTCCCATTTAGTGCTTCACTGCCGACTAAGGCTTTCCCCTTCATACATGCTCTATTGTTCTCTGCTATGTAAGATTTTTTGATTTTTTTTTCCTTCTGTTTTGCTTTAAGTATTTCACATTTAGAGCTGAAACCCCCAGATCCACAAATACTATTGTAATTTACACAATTTCTCCAGCTCTGGAGCTCCCAACATGGGAAAAAAGTGAACCTGTTGGAGTGAGTACAGAGGAAGCCACAAAAATAACCAGAGGGCTGGAGAACCTCTCCTGTTCTGAGAGAGGAACAGGCTGAGAGAGCTGGGGTTGTTCAGCCTGGAGCAGAGAAGCTTCAGCCAGACCTTACAGAACCTACCAGTACTCAAAGATGGCTCACAGGAAAGTTGGAGAGGGACTTTTCACAAGGGCACGGAGTGACAGGACAAAGTGGAATCACTTTAAAAAAGGAAAGGGTTAGATTTGATACTGGGAAAAAATTGTTCACTGTGAGGGTGGTGAGGCACTGGAACAGATTGTGCCAAAAAGCTGTGGATGCCCCATCCCTGGAAGTGTTTAAGGCCAGGTTGGATGGGGCTTTGAGCAACCAAGTCTAGAGGAAGGTGTCTCTGCCCATGGCAGGGGATTGGAACTGGATGATGTTGAAAGTCCCTTCCAGCTCATGCCATCTTAATGATTATTTGCCCAGAAAAAAAAAAAATTATCCCTTGTGACAACTACCTGGAGATTAAGTTGTTCTCACTGCAGTTCACACATGAGAGTTAAGCAGTTTTTATGCTGTTTGTACACAGCCAAGGTGTGGGACCAAGAGTGGCTGTCCAGCATCTGTCTAGCATCTCTAAGAAAGGAGTCAGTCAGCAAGGAGCTGGGATGCTCCTCCTGTGGAGGTGATGAAGGATGGAGGCAGTTCAGTGTCCTGTGGTCACTCATTTCCTCACAGCACTGAAATCTTAACCTTTTAGGCAAGATCCTTTGCTTCTGTGTGATCTCGCTTGTTTGAGCAGGATGCATTGACACAAAACACGTGTCTGCAGAGTGCTGGAGGAAATAATAGGATACAGCCAGTTTGCTGGAAAACCGATTTCAGAAATTCTCTCAGGCAGGTAATTACTCCTTGTGCTGATCTTAGAAAGAAAGTCTTATCCAAGACAAGCAGAATACTAAAGCTTTCTTTATCCATACATAAATGCATCAGAATTGTTTCAGTATCACCTGGTCTTTTAATTGTTTCTAGCTGAAGACATACATATACATTGTAGGAAAAATTACTGAAAACCAACAAAAATATCATTGACCAAGACTTGAGATGTAAATATTGCCACATTATTGTATGTTAATGTATGTTAATCTTTGTTAATTTAAAACTCCTTGTAGGAGATTATGACCTTGGTTTACTCAGAGGAAAAGAGGAAACTTCTTAGAAATTTGCAGTTTTCAAAATTATCAACTTAACTAGTTTATTTTTAGGGCTGCAGATTTAGAACTGTTGAACCTTAGCTATGACTACTAAAATGAGAATGCATAAAAGAAACATTTGACCTCACAAATTAAGTGATCCCATTCACTAAAAAGATTTTTTTTAACTTTATCTGTATTAAATAAGGACATGTAAGAAATATCTCATTGTTTAAAATGTCCTTTATATCCAAGACTAATCATTTCCCAATCATAATTTTGCTGGTAATTTTTCAGTGTGTATTTCTATAATTTTATTAAAATTACCTAATCAAACTCTACATAGAATTACATCAGTATAAATGTCATTATCATGTGTAAGAAGTGATGCCATGTAATTGAAGGTTAATTGTGGAATAAAATCACCATTTGTTACACAATTAGGATTTGAGAATCTGTGACAGGATTTTGAAGTCTCACGTAGCCACAGAAGAGCTTCATTCAAGGGCATTCACAAAACAGACTTGAGTTCAGGTCTGGAACAGTCTGGAATCAGATCAGGCACAGGGAATAAAAATGGCAGCTCTCAGAGGCTGAGAAGCAAACAGAAGCAAGCATTAGAATTGCTAAGGAAGATTACATCTGGGGAAGGCAGAGCAGTGGGAGAGCTTACCTTAGCCATCTATTGATTTTCTGATGTACCAAGTGGCACAGAGGAGAAAGGATATGGAATTGAGCCTGAGAGAATGATGGTGTTCATGCAGCAGTAATTAGAGGTGAATTATCAGGCTGCAGAGAGGGGAATACCTGTGGATAAAAGTCCCAGGCTTATAGAAATTATTATTTGTAGGGCCAGTGAAGAGCAGTCTAGCTCCTGAATGGCCCATTAAGCTTTGAGCTGTGAGGGAAATTGGCGGAGAGGCTTTGCAGATAGAGCCGGAGTCTCGTCAGGTTAAGGTGAGCACAGAGCATGAAATCCACTTACACCATCACTAATGGGGAGCTCTAATTCAGACAAGGCAGTCCTCAGCGCTCTGAGCAGCAGGGGGCGACACGGTTTTAAGACCTGTCCTGTTTCATTTCCTCAATTTTAAGACCAGAGGAAACTAGTTTCTTGTAAGGAGAGTTATATTCAATTGCTGGAGTCACAGCTTAATGGATTTCAATGGTACTGCTGGGAGCACACCTCTCCTGCTTCTCTGGTGTGGGGAAGGAACTCACAAGTGAGACAAGCTGAGAATGCCTAATTTGAGAAAGACTGGAAAGAAAGCTTGCATTGCAATTTGGTGTTTAACATCCTATTCCTAGCACCTTTTCGTTGGATTTTGTGACTTCTAAAACAAAACAAACCAAAATTAACAAACTAAAATTACGCATTTTATAGGCTTTCTGCATCTTATCAATATTATTCGTACCCCTTGAATAAGGTCCAAAATGTTAACCAAGGAAAAAATTCAATACAAATTTTACTTGGATTTAATTAAGAAAGAACTTTGCTCTGACCGCAGTGATTGCTGTAGCATCTCCAAGCACCACTTTAGAAAATAAATACAAAAACTCCTAGTGCTGATATGCAGCTGATTCAGTTAAGGGAATTTTGATATGCAAGGATTTCTTGCCATTAAAACTGTGTGACATCTGTTTCTTTCTCTAGGAGGATTTCAGTGTTCCCTGCAAGTCATCAAACCTTCTGACCCATGCCAATGCCATTAGGAATCAAATAGTAGATTCCTACAGGTTGCTCAGATGTAGATGTAAGGTCTGCATATCCTGATCACAAGTGTCATGCTTATTCTAATGTATTTGTGTGTAGACTGCCATGAAGGATTGGCATCTTGAAATAAAGTGCCATATGTCCATGAGAAAGCAACAGGGACTAAGATGAGGAAGTCAGAGAAAAGAGTATGAATCAAAGTCTGAGGAGGGTAGGGAGTCTCTTTATCCTCTACACTCTAGGAAGAGTAAAATGCAAGAGAAAGTGTTTTGTCTTGCTTCTGATCAGTGTTGAAATAATAATAGTGTTTTTTCTTTTTTGTAGTGCTTGGCAATTTGTGGTGGGTTGAACCTGACTGGATGCTAAGTGCCCCTAAAGCTGCTTCTTTCACTCACCTCCAGCTGTGGATGCATGATTTTGTCCTCTTAAGGAAACACCACCAATGGTAATAGCAAAAAGTAGGTTTCAATATAAGTTTGTGCTAATGCTACTTTTAACAGAGTTCAACGATAGGATTTGCTCTATTACTTACCACATAGATGAAGTGTACATAGGATGCTGCAAAGATAGAGAAGGTGATGTCATTGTGGCTTTGTTTTAAAGGTGTAGAACTCTTCCTATTTGTCTGAACACAACCCTGGAAGACAGCTGCTTTTATTTTTATTTCAGACACAGAATATTATTAAGCAAGTTATTCTGATTCCTGTTGTGGTTTAACCCCAGCCAGCAGCCAGCTAGCCCTACCTTAGCCAAAAGCAGCACATTCCATCTTGTGAAGATATGGCTTTTCCACAGCTTAAAATAAAACTTAATTCCTTGAAAACAGAACTTACTGAACTAGGGACAAAGACAGTATAAAATTACTTTCTACACTTAGGGTTATATTTAAGAAAAAACAGAAATACATTTAACATAAGGAATAGAAATCAAAGTGGGTTTCAATTCATTTTTAACATCCCTAAAAAAATTGTTTTATCCTGACAGTGCATTATACTGCCTGGAAAGTATCTGTCTTTTTTGTTTTAGATTTACCTATTATGATACTGCATAGTTTAAAATTTTGCACTCCTGTGTTTCATTCACAGTCATTGTTGCAGTGGACTAAAAGAGTATTTTCCTTAAGACTCATAGCCTGTATTTCATATTTAAAATGTGAACAATAGAATTTTCTGCCAACATGTGGTGAGTTGACCTTGTCTGCGTATGAGATGCCTACCAAGGTGCTCTATCACTCCCCTCCTCAGAATGACAGGGAGGGGAGAAAATAAGATGGAAAAGAAAATGTGTGGGTCAAGATAAAAGGCAGGTTAAAAAAGGCAAAAGCAGCCTCAGACCTTCTTTTCTCTTAGCTTATTTGTCTGATCAGTCATTACATGGTATAGAATATTTCTTTGATCAGTTTGGATCACCTGTTCTGGATACATCCCTACATCCCCTGCCAAGATTTTGCCCAACCCCAAGACTACAGGTATATGTGAGAGGAGTGTTAGCGAGGAAGCCCTGATTCTGTGCAGGGAGTGCTCAGCAGTAACTAAAACACCAGTGTGTTCTCCACACCCTTCTACCTATGAGTAAACAGCCCAAAAATGTGAGGACTGATACGGGGAAAATTAACTCCATCTCAGCCAGACCCAATACACAATATTAAAGAGAAATGTGATCAGAAAGACAGAGCTGCTTTAAACTGAAATTATTCTTGTCAACCTGTCAATAAAGAGTTGCTTGAATAGAAATATCTTTTGAAATATGGTGTGAAAGATATACTTCTGAAGCATAAAGGGATTGAAAATGTATTATTTAAATCTCATGTTTCTTGGGAGAGAGAGTTAAAATGGGATAAATCTTTTTTAGACAAATAATCAGGGATAGAGAGTACATAAAGCGAAAACATGCATCATATCATCCTGTTAAAATGTGTATAAACAAGATTGAAGCCTAAAGCAAGACAGTGAAATGCAGATGCTATGTGAAGGGACATGTAAGAAGACTTGATTCTTGACTCAGAGCTGTTAATGTCATTGAAGCCATGGAAAATGAAAAGAGAGGACACTACAATCCTCTATTCTCAATAATGACCTAGAATTAGAACTATAAATGGATATCAGCCTGCAATTTAGAAAGGAAGCAACGTGAGTTTCCTTGTTGCCTTGCTCTTTCAACAAGAAAAGCATCCACTTAGCAGTGGTGCTACAGCACTAAGCTCAGCATTAAGCCTTTTAAAGTGTCACTTTTTTCATCATTAATCTAATGATAAGAGAGAAAGGCAATTGCAAAAGTCATTCTTTATTGCAGCATTTAGCTTCTTGAAACTTCATCAAAATCAGGAGGGACCCTTTTTGCTGTGATTGCCTGACCCAGAATCTTTAATCCCGTTCATTAAAACCATGCCGCTGTGTTTCCTTGTGAATTGCCTTCTGAGCTCCAGGAAATCACCAGGCACAGATGCAGAGCAGAGCTGAGGGCTGTACCTGAGCACAGCTCTGACACCTGAAGAGCACAATTCTGCACTGAGGAGGCAGCTGTTTGAATGTGAGACATAAAACTGACTTCCCATTAATGAAAGAGAACATGAAAAGATTCATTTTACTTGATTAAGTCATTTGCTTAGACTTCAAATCAAGACAGCAGTTTCCTTCAGTGTTTCAATAGCCCTTATAGTAGCATGTCACTGTGATTCCAAACTGATAGAAAAGGCACCTTTAAAAATTGATTTTTTTGGTATTCGCCTTCCCTTCAAAAAGCTTTCACAGGGTGTTTGGGTTTTTTTTAAACAACACTAAACTTTCACAGTAATGTTTGGGAAATATTTGGAATAGTAAACATATTTTAACACTTTATATGTTTCTTAATGATAAAATTTACTTAACTTCCTTGTTTCTTTTCTTCCTTTCCTACCTACAAATAAAAGGGTGATTGATATTTTATAGAACAGCAACAAAAGGACATTGGTGCAGAGCTTTATTTTTCTAGGGGAGGGTTAAATGCATCAGTATAGTTCTAGCTAGTAGAAGACAAATATAAAATTGAATGTAAAACCTTAAGTGATGGTACAATCAATGAGAATTAAAGGTTTCCCTATTTGACCAGCTATTACTCTCCCATAAGCAAGATTGACAGAGGGCATGGATATATTTGTCTGCAGGGCTGTCCCTCAAGCAGCAGAAGTGACAGCAGACACAGTACCCTCCACCCATTTTCCTGAGACACCGATGATCTAAAGAGGTCAGGTCCTTGTCATTGTATGTAAGGGCATATTTGCACAAGCAACACAGGCTTGAAGGACTTTGCTGCCTCATCAATAATAATAGGTAGTTCAGCTCAGACCTGCTGGCAGGAAGCCAGCTCAAAGTGTGTGTTTTGCATATGCTGCTGGTCATTCTGCTGGTGAACTGGTGGGCTAAACCCATTTATGTCATAACTTGACCACTGGATGATAAGCTAATTGGACTCTGGAGCTTCACAGTCCTCCAAGTCCCAATTCCCATAGAAGCACACTGATTCAGTTTGTCTTAGAAATCAGGAGCATCTGAAGATTTGCCATCTGGAAGCGTCTAGAGCACAAAATGTCTGAGGCTCTCACTGCTGACACAGGAGGGAGTGTGTTATGTCCATTGCCAGCAGGTTTTCAACATTTGCATTCTATTTCAGAGCCAGAAGTGCTCAGAGCCACAATGCTACTGTTGCTCAAAAGCCTGTTGGAAGCTGCCTAACACTGTTGGATTCAGTGGTGAAATGAAGCAAAGCAGAAATGGTGCTAATCTATGCAGTGTAGAATATCCAGGGTCTTTATGATTTTCTCAAGAAGCTGAACCTTTTATGGTATTTTTTCTCTTTGATTGTGGTCCATGGCTTTGCAGCATGCCTGATGTTTCTTTTTACTCCAGTCTCTGAGTTATAATTTCATATCTCCAGTGCTGGCAAAGGGCAAGGCTGCTGCCTCAGCTTTCCAAACTGTGAAGCCTGTTTGAGTTGGCAGGAAAAAAAACAGGGGCCTCAATTGGCTGTGATTACTCTCTGGTTAAAGACCAGAGCAACAGAAAATGCTTCAATTTTCCAGTAAAACCATATTAAACAAAGTAAATGATCCTACCTTCTTTTTGACCAGTGTTTCTCTTATAAAAACTAAAACTTAGAAAGGAAAATACCAGATGGACTTTTAGAGTGAGTGGATGAACTAAAAGCTCCTGTTTGAGGTTGAAAGTCTGTTCACATGCAGGTTTTGTTCATAATAAGGGACAGTATTGTTGTATCATAGCTGGCTTAAGTCAGTCAGGCACGGAATCTATCACTGTTCCTTATCCAGAAAACTCAGGGTGTGTTTTGCTGCATAGATTTCAAATGCCCAGATTTAAAACACCATTACTTTTTTGCAGAAACATATAAAACCAGGTTAAACAACCAGGACTTTAGTGTATACACTTTCTTAATGGTTTTTCTGGTTTTCCTTTCTTACTTCATTGGCACAATGATGGAACAATGGATACTTCAGCAGTTTAAGCATGTATTGAGCAAAAGCTGGGAGGAGGATGACCTCACACCTCCTACCTGTCATGAAAAATGAAAAGAAAAGCATATAAGTCAAGTATGCAGCTAAACCAAGCTCTTTAACTCAGAAGAGGCTGAGAATCAATAGATTTAGGAAGAAAACAGTAAAATATATCTGAGAGTAATGACTCTACTGAGAGTAACATGGCAGATCTCTTCTCAACATAGTATTTAATGTATTTTCTATCTATTATTTTTTTCTATGATTTGGCAGTGTAACCAATGCTTTTGATAATTCTGAACTTAAAGAAAATACTGTCTCTTTTGATTAAGATGAATGAAAATAAAAGCTGTCCTGAAGCGAAGGTATTTCAGATGGCAAGATTTTAACAATAATATGGAAATATATGACATAAAAAAGAATTTATGGAACAGAAAGAGTATTCCTTTATCTGTCATATAAACTAAAGGTTCTCTTCCATCTATGAACACTTTTTTTATAGTTTAAAAGCACTTTGAGAAACTTCAGCTGAGCCTTTAACAAGAAAATCAAATCTTTATATACAATCCACCCGAAAAATGAAAGGCAACTTTTAGTACTGTCTCAGACCATTTTTGATGTTTTCTCACCTCAGCATCACTATTAACAAAATTCTGCCTCTGAAAAATTCTCTGTGTGTTACACTTCATGACCTATGAGAGGGAAATTGCTTGCTGCATTCTTCAGGAGGGCATAAATATGATCAGGACTCAGGTCAGCAAGGTCTATTCCTGCAAAGCCTTCATGTTGCCAGCCCTGTTTCTGCTTTCCTCATTCTCAGTATAAAGCTGCCAATAGATGGACTTCAGAAAGTTGCAAATACTATGTGTTCTGTATATAAGTTATAAATTAATCATTTTTCATTTATGCTCTGGTGAATGTCATGTAAAATCTTCAAACACTAGAGGTTTATCGTAGTTGCTTTTGGAGTGATTTGGAATGATTGTCAGTAGTGCAATTGCATCCCATGCATAGTGTATGATATCTCCACAGACACTGGCTAGGATTTTGTTTACTTTTATTTATGCTGCTATGTTTCCTTGGTTTCATAAATAAAAGGTAGTTTTCCCACTCTTTCTTTCCTTAAAGTAGTAGTCAGCTATTTTGTTTTCTGTTTAGTTTTACTGTGTTTCTTTGGTTAGTAAAATTTTAAACTCTGTAATATATTTCTTTGTGTCACAAGACACTGTTAGGACTGTATTAACACCAGTTAATTCTTGTTTGTCAGCACCATATACTTCTAGGAAGGCATCCCAAAATGGTTTTCAGTTTTAATGCAAGGATCATAAAAACTTTATTTTCTTTTGTTGTCACTAGTGTACACTAATAGGTAATGCAGAATCTAATTGTTATGAAACTCAGAAAGTAGAACAGTTCTCAGAAGATTAACTAAAATCAATTAGCAGAGGGAATGAAGCCACCATTGGTTTTTGATGCTCGCCCCCACGAATACAGCCATTCTCATTCCAGGACATGGAGGGATTATTTTCATGAAAAAGAATAGCTGGCTTCTGAGCTTTGACTGCCAACAGGAGAGTCAGTTAATTTTGAAAGCCTCTGTGGATTTTCTCATTTAAACATTTTTCTCTGAGGGAGCACAGACAAATAACTGAAATATTTAATATTTTAACATTAAATTCTTCTAGGATTGTTGCTTTCATTTTTTGCACTACAGAATTTGTTTGTTCATAATTTTGCGAAAGTTGTATAGAGATGAATATTTTGATCCAAAGACATTGCTTTCAATACAAGCTGGGTGAAAAGTGATTGTAACGTCAGTATTAGGTGACGTTTTGCTGAGCTGGTAGCAATGAAAACCCATATTGCATTTGGTTAGTGTTCTGCTGTAAATTAAATGACTACCTAAGAGTTTACGGGAAATAGGTAATCAAATCCATATATTTTTGTAGGAGTTTTACTTGAGAAGGATCCTAAGATATGCCTGGTTCTGGCTTCCTCCAAACATGCTTTTATTTTCTCTACCCCTTTTTCGTACCCTTTATCTTAGGTACTGGTTTTATATCTTCTGAATAATGTAAAAAGTAAAAGTTTAGCAAAATTTTGGTTTGCCTCATATAACATTCACATTTTATTTCCTTTATATGTTTTAATTTGATTGTATTCTTGTTTTTTTCTGTGGATTTAAGGTCACATGTAGTTTCTAAGAGCATAGGAAGGGCCCAGACATGAAGAGGCCTTTAGTGTTATTTCCAATGCACTCTCAGCCCACACAACATCCTGTATGTGCGTATGGTACTATAAATAGCTTTTCTTGGACAATTATCGCATATGTTGAGATACTGATTAAATTAATTCATCACATTCATTTCCATTTCCCCATGGGTTTCCATGCACTCATGAGTGACTAAGAACATCTTTCCATCCATTAGTTTGGGTAAATTTTAAGACAAAAAACTTATTATTTTTTTAGGTTGGGTTTTTTTTCTTCTTCATTATTTCATGTATGTTTTCTTGGAATGCAATATTTTTTATTACTTTGATTCAGACATAGTATTTAACAGAAAAAGTTTCCCATTCTACTTTTTTTTACTAAGGGTTGATACTGGAAACATGTCTGCAAGAAGGTTAGAAATATTTCTCCGTGATTCAAATATCCCTATTTCATTTAGAGTGAGGCTGCCTTGCGGTCCTTCCCACTTCTCTTTCCATATTCTTTTTGTGCAGATAAAGTTGGCTGCTATTTTGACTTAAATATTTGGATGCAGGAAACTGAATTCCTACTTATATTATTTCCAAGGAGTAAAAAACAGCTGTGATCAGCAGAACAGAAAGCAGCCATGTTACTAAGAGACTGAATTCATTGCCTAGGTACAACTTCTCCTGGTTGCCCTCAAAACTAGATTCAGCAGCTCACAATAAAAAGGAAGATCAGCTGTAGCTGGAAATCTCTGTGCAGCTGTCTGGTCACTGCATTCATCTGGCAGCTCCTGAACAGATACAGCAAAAAGACAGGATGTAACAGGTTTTGGAGTTACCGTCACTTTAGTAAAACCTCAAAAACTTCCTGGCACACTTTGCAATATGTAGAATTGATGCCCAACAATTGCAGTGTCATAAGAGCAGTTGTGATACCTGTGATGGCATTGTGAAACCTGTGGGATCAATCTGGAACACTGGCAGTGTTTGAGGGTAAAATTAAACTCCTATCACTCCAAGGATCCTAAGATATTGCTAACGCCTATATTTTAAGCTCTTGTAAAATCAGCTTCTGGCTTTGTAGACAATAATGTTTGGCAGAGGGACATAATACAAAATACAATGCTGCATTCATAAATTCTTGTAACAGATACAAGTGTAAAATTCTTTAACAAAAAGCTCACTTTTAATTTTTGTGTACATATTTTCCTACCCCTAGGGCTTGTTTAAAATTCTCAGTATTGCATTCAGCTTGAAAAGAACCCAAAGTTATGATGATAGCTCCTAAGGCAATACACAGAGCATGAATTTTCCAAATTCTGGATATTTTTAAATAATTTCTTGGGATTTTTCATAGTTGGGTAAATAGATTTACAGGAGTTGAAAATCCTGCTAAGGAACACCACCTTGTGAAGGTATGTATTTATGAATACAGCCTTATTTAAATCCTGAACAGACAATTAGCACATAAATTGCTACTTGCACACTTTTTCTGTGACTTTCATTCTTACTTTAATCCAATCTTGCAGACTATAAGAGCAAAGTAATAACAACACTACTTCCGTACAACAAATAAATGGAATTTTTAGCTCAGCTTAATTTATTTCCTGTTAGAGAAGATTTAACACACTAATTTAAAATGAAATATCTTTGAGATTGCGCAGTTAGTTTTGTTTTCTTTCTTCTTTTTCTTTTGTCTGATTCTACCTTATCAATGAAAAAGCACTTTTCTCTCTCTCCTTCTTACTCACAGTACACAGTAATCCTCTTCTAATTTCAGCTATTACTGCAAGATGGAAATCAAAGCTGCTTTGCCATGTTTAAAATGTATTATTAATGCATACAGGTAGAGGAAAAATGTCCAGAGGATATCATCATTTTGACATCTATTTTACTGTCCTCTGCTAGGCTATGAATCAAAAATGTCTCCTCTAGAAGATGTTGTCAGATTTCTATTACAGTTGATGGAACTCTTTGTATGATGTCACTAATTGAAGAAATAAATCTATTTAAATGCATTTAAACAGCTCACAGATGCATACCTTAATCCTACGCTTCCTGGATTCGTGTTGTCAAGCCAAAAATATTAAGGATGCTGAAAAACGTACCTCAAGGTTGAAGATATAGGAAAGGACATGCTGTTACTGTGATGCGATAGAATGAGAATTGCCAGTCTCTTCAGTTGCTCTATAGAAAATAGTGCATCCCAGATTCAGTGATGGAACAGCAGCAAAACTGGCCTGTATTGACCTTTGTGTCTAGTTTTGAAAAGTGCTTCATTTAGCCTTTCTCACAAAATCTGATATTGAATCACTGACATAAATTACTCCCCTTGCCTCAGAATCTTAACAAGCATTCAAGTCTCTCTGGTTTAAAAAATAAAAGAGAATAAATGATTGATCTCTAGTACATGATTAATCCCTATAATAAAATATATCCGTCACTAATAGATCCAAGCACATATCACAAGTTTTACTTAGCCAAAGGCATTAATGGAACAGAAAAATTTGCTGTTGCAGTTTAGCTTAGGTGATTTTATGCTTCCTCCAAAGTTATGATCTGCATATTTAAATCAACCTAATTTTTGCTGTTTAGTTCACTGATGACAATTTTTTACAATTGCAAAAAATATTCATGTTCATTCCTCTTAGTGTTCACCTACTTTGTCTTCATGCAAAAGAAAGGTGAAGACAAGCAGTGATAATCCAGTGCCTAAAAAGCAGAAGCAGGAGTGGGAAGTACAAACTTCTGCCCTTGTTTTAGCATTTCCAACAGATGCTGCCCAGCAGCTACACCAGGGCAAGACACTTTTCTCTCTGCTGATAGTGTTGCATGCATCCATTTACTCGCAGTTTTTTCAGAAGGACTTTGGGGGTAGTGGTCTGAGGGAAACATTTTGTGGGACAGGAGCTTGACCTCCCCATGCAGAGATGCTCCCGGAGAGGCGTTATCTCCATCTGTCATGCCTCTCCTTCCTGTGCCTCTCCATGGCAGCTCTGTCCACAGTCCTCAAACACTTCCAGCTTTAATGCTGAGATTCAGTACCTCCAACAGTATTCAGCAGTATGACTTCAAAAAATTACAAAAGTGACCTTTTGAAGATTTGTGTTTATCCATTGTGATTTGTAAGGGAATGGTGCTATTTAGAAAATAGCTTACAAGACTATTGTGGGCATGTGTTGGTTTAGACTCCACTCATCTTTTTAAAGATATTTTTATTGAGGATGCCTAATCATATAAGTATTTGAAAAGTTATTCTATCAAGGAATATGTCAGCCAGATATTTTCAGCAGACTGTGACTACAGAACTAATCGAACAAGACAGCTTATAAGGAGGGTAGAATAAGGTACCATGTTAATTTAGGTAACTCTAGCTATATAAGAATGCAGTTAAGAATCTTGCCTAATTTAGTTACAAAAAGATAACAATGAACACCTTCTGAACAGCACGTCAACCATTTGCATTTGGTTATTAAGAAATAGGAAATCTAAGTGTAAGATATCAAGGAGCAGCATTGGCATGTGGAAGTTTTAGATGTCAGGGAAAAGTATCTTCTTCCTGAAGGATTGCCAGCAGTTAAGTTTAGTCATGTCTTTTATAGTTTCTAGAGGTTTACAAGGCAAGATAAATTTCAAGAGAAAAAACCTGACTCTGAGTCTCACTCTCTACTTAGTTTCAGAACCAAAGATATGGTCAAAGGTTTTCAGCATGATCAGCTTGAAAGACCAATTGAGCACAATACTTTTGGTCAATGAGGTTCAAACTTACAAAGTACTTACAAACTTTTCTCCCCAGACAGTCTAAAAGCTGATTCTGTTTACACTTCACTCCTGAATCATGTTTCTCCCTGATGACTTCCTCAAAACTCCACAATCCAATTCAATTAGACTCAAAACTAAAGCCATGAATCTTTGTTCTGAACTAAAAATCCTGTGCTTCGAATCAGAGAAAAAAGCATTGCAGTATCCTCTTATCCCAGACTTAAAGCTAACTGTGGAGCACTGCACAGATGTCTCAGAAGCACAGATAAGAAAACAGTAGAGGAGCAATATTAAGTTGAACCTTGCCTTCAAGACAACTCCATACAAATCGATGTTATTTCTGAAAAATATTAACCTAATCTACTCCATACAAATTTTCACCACCTAAAGCTTTTGTAGCCATTGCAAACTTTATTATGGTAATTTCCAGTGTTTCAGATTTCTTTTCTTCTCCATGAGTCTCTAGCCTGAATCCTCCTTCCTGCAATTTAAGGCCACTGTTTCCTGGCTAGCTCAGCAGGGACAGGAGAGAAGAGTATTCATCTTTGGCAGAAGGCAGCATATTTGAAGACTGTTACTATGTCTCCCCTATATTTTCTTTTTTTTTAGGCTTAATAACCCCAGTGTGTTCTCTCTTTCTCCAAAAGTCATAAAATTCAGATGTTGGATCAATCTTTCTGCTGTCCAAATGGTCCACTTCATTCTTGAATTGTGGCGCAGAAAATGAACACAGTACATCACCTAAGGCATCACCCATGCTGGAAACAGTAATTACTGTGTGTGCCTTGCAGTCTCTGTGGCTGTTTATACATCCCAGTATGATGCTTTTTCACAACAGCATGACATAGTTGACTGTAATGTGTGTGTCCTCCACAAAGATTTATTATTTGACAAATTACTCAGTAACATGTGCATACATTCATATATTTGGCACTGAAGTTTCCAGAGGGTTTTTTAGTTTTTCAGTAGAAAACATACAGTATATTGCTTATTGACTAAGCAAAAACAAATTAAAGTTTTATTAACTCCTACACAACAACATTACAATTCTAATTATGCAGAAGATTTGTTGATAGTCTGGTGTATTTTCTTCTAATTAATTACACACACTTTATTTTGTGAATATATTTTGGCTTTTCTAGTAGAAGTAAAACAATTTATGCAGCCTGAACATAGTATAAATACATACAGGGCAGAAAACAAAATCAAGAAGTCTTCTAAATTGAGGTAGTATAATTTTCTGAAAAATATTACATTCTTTTTTTTTCCTCTGGCTTCACCTAGATTGCACTCAACTCCCATATTTAGTTTATCAAGCAGCCTAAGAATCACACCTTTCCATACAGCAGAAGAAAAAACACACTTTCAGAAGGACCCTGTGCAACTTAGACTCCACCTGCATCTTCACTCTTGCTTACCAAATAAACCTTTCTCTGTGGACCTAAGTGAGAAGTGCTGCCCCCAGCTGAGGCTCTCAGGATAACCAAACATTTCCTAGAGCAGCTGTTTAAACTTCAGTTTACCAAAGAAGTGGGTGTTAAGTGATGTAATCAACTTTGCACCTCACAGGGATCTCAGAGGCTTAGAGCACTGTCTGTCTCAGATGCAACACATTCTCCTGGCTGGTAAGTATTTGAACATACATTATGCACTTAAAAACATACATGTTCTTCTAGACACTAAAGAAGAATTGCTGGAATCTTCAGCAGATATAATTTCTCTTCCAAACTGTGCAGATGATCAGATTGAGAGGAGGTAGTATTTAATGGTAACCTTTAGTTTTGTCCAGGATGGATAGCACTTCAGCAGTGTGGACTTCAAGTTTCTGTGTTTGGTTGGAGCACAGGTAAGAAAGATTCCCAAGACTGAAGTATATGGGAGAAACATACTGGTTTCCACAGAGTTTGTTCCCTCTATTTCCAAACAGAAAGCAGATAGGCTCTTAATTTATATCTTGCTTATTAATCTACGTATTTCTTTAGATTCTACATGCATTGTATTAGGTCTCTCATTCTCCCAGCTGCAAAAGGTCAAAGAGAGCAGGGGAAAGGTAGTGAGTTGGTCTGCCAAAGCTGTTCCTCCTGGAAAGAAAAGCTCTGTTCTGCAGAGATCACTGAAGCAATGCAGTACTTCAGCCCTGACTGTTAACAGGCTGAAGGGTGCAGTGGTTATTTTTTTTCTCATTTCTCTTGGCAACACTCTATGCTTTGCCAAAAATGTGTAGGTTCTCAGTTTCACAGCTTTTTGTAGAAAAAGAAGCCAGTAAGTTGTATAACTTTTTTTAGAAGAATGTAGTAATTTTAAAAATGTATTTTCCAGTTCAAATAATCATGGGATGGGGACACTGGGATAATCACATAGTCGTATTCACACAAGTTCTCACAAGTAGTTCCTGCTACATGGACAGGTCTACTCACCATTTTCTGTTCAGCCATTATTAAACTCCTGACTAAAGATATGGCTGAAGATAAAGATATCTACCATAGTTTTTAAAGGCTTTCTCTGAAAAACTGTTCAATGCTAAATTGCTGCAGGATTTCCAGGGCTTCCACCTGAGTTTTGGAGGATGAAGATGAGCTCATTTAGAAGCAGGCTGGACAGCCTTATTTGACAGGGAGTTAGAGGACTCCTGTTCTAGAAAGAAAATGGTTTCCATCTCCAGGGAAAACAGAAAGCTTTTTTTCAAGGGACTGCCTGGGAGAGGTGGCTCAGTGATGCTGGTCCATGCAGCAGTTCAATGTCCCATTTATTTTTATTGGTACTGATGTGGTACTTAGGGGAGTGTATCAGGAGCTCTGTTCTACATTCAGTGCTGCAGAATCGTTAGCCCCAAGATGTTGTCTATTTCTCGGTTTTGGTTTTCCTTTATTTCATTGAAACATTCAACTTTACAATAATGTAAGAGGTTAAACAGGTGTTCAAATAAGAGCAAAACGTTTGTTTGCTGCTATTGCATGCTGAAGGTGTAGCGTAAATAATAAATCAGTTGAGAATCACAAGCAGTAAAGAACCAGAACATGTCCCAGAGAAACAACATTTAAGATATTTTTCAGCAAAATACTTGAACACACATACTTTCTAAAATTCTTATTTAATCTCTTAGTTCAAGACTAGAGCCTTGTGTGGTAAAAGTACTAGAAAAAGTGATTTGCCATGTGCAGAGCCAACTATCAGGAGATGGGGAAGTACACATGCTTCATGGTGTGATGGGTAAAACTGGCAGCTTCAGGGAGCCTTGTGGAAGCTGCCGTGTGGAAGACTGCTGCTGTCCTTGAGGCTGCCTCTGCAGGCACAAGTGAGAAGGGCAAGGTGTGGAGCAGCCAGTGCTAAGGCTCCTGCTGTATCTGCATCCCCTCTTTGTCCACGGGACTGTGGGAATGCACAGGAGGAGGAGGCACCACCCACACAGCCCTCCTGCCAGAGGCACAGCATGAGTTCCAGTTACAATCTCAGCATATTTTTTCTTTTCACAATTAGCATGTCTCCAAATTCCACCTTAATAAAATTAGTAAGTTAATTAATTTTCATCGAGTCACTGGACACTTCTCCCTGTTAGCATAAATAAAGATTAATCAGCCACGAAAAGATACTTTCAAACCACATGCCTTGTAAATGCAATAAATTTTTAATGTGAAGATGAAAGGACTGTACATAATGCTGACAATTCACTCTCTGGACCTTCTTCAATCCCTGCTTTAGTAGTGATCTGAAACTCACTTTAAATCTATGCCTGGAAATTTAGGCAGCTGATGTTCTTGAAGACTTTTATTACTATCTTTCTGAGTAAAAGTAATTCATTTATTTTTCCCTCAAAACTAACAACTAGAATAGTTCTCTGCATCATTTTTCATCCAAATCCAATTTCTCTCTGCTTTGGAGAGGTCTGAATTTTTTCTATTGATTGGTAAATTAAATGAAAAATACTTCATTTCATAGCACAGCATGGAAAATATTAGTGGGAATGATGTGCAGAATTTTATCAGTCATAGTTATTTACTGTTGTGTCTTCTATTATTTCATGTTTGTGTGGAGATTTGCCATTTTGTTTTACTCTTCTTGTAAGATTTCAGAGAGCAAACTGTATATCAGGATAATAAACCCACACTCCAGTGAGAATATTTAGTGTGATGGTAAGAAACTCTGGAAACATTTTAAGCAGAAAAAGAACTGGAATCTTATTCAGTGATCTGTATAGTATTGCTTACATCACAGATGGGTGGCCTGTGGATGATCAGTACAATTTAAATAACAGCAGAAGAAAATATGTCTTCTGCATCTATAATATGAAACCCATTCTCATATGAAACCCCATTTTTTTTCAAAGCCCAGAGAACTCCAAATCACCATTTTTAATCAAGGTCATTCATAGTATTTTTGTTTTCAAAGTAAAGACATATTTTAAGTTATTCTCATACAGAGTGATAGTCAAGTGACGTTTATATAGGCACATTTTATTAATTTAAATGAACATTTTTGCTTGTAAGTTTATCAATTCATATAGCTAACAGCTTACTATCTTAGCAATCAGGAAGAACAAAGTTAATTGCTACCAATGACAAAGTCCAGTCATTGCAACAGTACTGGTGCTAAGGCTTACATTTCTGGATTTTTATGTAGTTGGTGAACAGTTTCTTACTCAAAGATTTAGTGTTGTTAGTATTCATGTAGGCATTACAGGTATAATTAGCTCTCCTAACTCTAGCTCTGTAAGCAGTATACAGCTAATATTATGTCTGAAATTTTCTTTTGAGCCAATGCAGACTGACAGGCATGTTCAAGTGGATCTTTCCATTTTATTTACTTATTTAATGTGAATAGGGTTAAGCCTATGGAAGCAAATTTTGCAGGGATTAGGCATAGATCAAATTAGTTCAGGAGAATCCTGTGTGTCTCTGTTGTTCCATTAGAAGGTCCACTATCAGATCTGACATTAAAATCTTGTCAGCCATTCCTTTGAACCCCAGTAAATACAGTCAGCTAAAGATTTTAATGATGTCGTAAGTTCATGATAATGACAAGATCTAGACCACAAACAGGAGGCTGTTTCCCACTTAAGGAAAAAAAACTATGAATTCAAAGAGGAAATGTCAGAAACATTATTAGTAGAAACATTTCATACAAGACATGGGATGTAATAGAAAGTGTCAGCTGTAATGGGATTTATCTTGCATTATCTGGATTAATTAAAAGTGATTTGAGATTGTGGAAGATAGATGGGTTTTGCTAGCAATAGCAGTTGTGGTAGCTCTGGATGTGATTTTTGGCTGCATAATAATTGATTTGTTTTTAAATATTTATTTCTGTTCCTGAAAATTGGGTTTGAAATTATTTATATTACAGTATTAGATTCAGCGTTAATGAGCCTGAAGAGGTATAACCTGGTTTTCAGTATTTCTTCCAACAGGCATGGGTAATTTGTCTTACAAAATATTCAAGCATTTAAATGACAAATGTTTGAAGGTAATTGCTAAATTGAAATTGTTAATTTCATTTAGGAATAAATGTTGGATCTCAGTCTTTTGGATAAATACAGAAGAGAATATGTATCTACTGCTACTCATTCGGTTATTCCCATCCTTTTTATGTCAAACTATCTACTCTGCTTGGACAGGGTTGAAATTTATTGAATCCTTGTTTTATCTACATTATCTGCAATGACTTTGACTTCTATAGGTGAGCACCTCCAGAAAGAATGAAAACTTTGCAAACACAAAAACAGGAGGCAACTCAAGCCTGGGATCTTTTAGACACTATTTGGGCCTTATGTGGCTTGTTTGCAATGTAGGCCTTATGTTGCTTCTTTCATTCTGCAGCTTCATTTTTTGATAATCTATTATTTTTGTCTTCTGGAGAAAAATCCTTTCTTGTTATTTTTGTGTCACCTGGAGGATTGAGAATTGGTAAGCAGGTGAAGGATAGCCAGGGAAAATTCATGTGACTATAAAAAAAAAACTACCTGACAAAATCTTTCCTAAATGAAGCACAGGAGTTTTGTTTTGTGTTGAAAAGATAATATTTCTGCTTGATACCTGGTCTTCCAATGTGATTCAAATCGGTTGCTCCAGTGTATTTTCCAGCAGAAACTTATGTTTTATCATAAAATGGACCAACAACACAGTTCCATTGCTGTCTCTGTGGTCTGTCTCTTGAATATACTGTCATGGGCAGCATGCAGTACTATAAAAACTGAACTCAACTTTGATCATTAATCAGTCTCTCCAAAAGAAATCAGGATCCTGGGATAGATGGAAAAAATTATAGCATCACAATCTATTCTAGTGTAATAAGTAAAAATATAAAGCTTTTGTTTCCCTTTCTTTAATTTGACATTTTCCAAAATTACCAGATTGACTTAAAGAAACTTAATTTCTCATGACTGTTCCTAAAAGTAAACTTTTGAAATGCAAACCCATACTGTAGTCTTCTTAATCTTTCAGTTTGAACAGACAAAAAAATCCATCTGACCTGTCTTGATCTGACATGAACTAGCTAATTAGTTGGTAGATACAAGACTGATAAAAAATGGTTCACAGCTCAGAGTTATGCTGAGTCTTATATTAACCACTGAAAATCTCAACTCTTGCATTAAAGCTATGAGCAGTAAGTTGGAATAAAGACAAGGAGTTTATTATAGCCCAGCATACCACTGGGCCCTGTGAGTAGCTACAAAGAAGAACCAGGTCTAACAGACAAGTGCACAGCATTAGAGTCACAACCTGCGGAGCATCCTCTGAGATGTACAAAAGGGGAAGCAGAGCAGTGGACTTTGCCCAAAAGACAGGGAAATACATAGTGCAGACACTGTGTGTGGCCTCCAAACTTTGGTACAAAATCAAGTCTGGAAAGCAATCCCCATTTGTGATTGACCATTGCAAGAAACTTTCCACAAAGGTTCTCCTGCAGAGTCACCATCCAGTACTACCAGAATATTTGCTGTTTGTTTATTTGCATAATTTTCTCCAAGATAAGCTCCTTTGGATGTTAGCAGCTATTTCACTGGGGTTAGGTTTCCTGCTTCTTATTGCAACACTCTTTGTACATCACTTATTTTCTGTATTGCATACTAAATGCTTAATATTATGGTGATATATGCTAGACAATAAGATGATGGGGGAAAGGGAGCGGCACATCCCTCCTTTTCATATTTATTACTGGTGCTTCATCCAGAACATACTTAATGAGGCTTCAGATAAAATATGAGTCTCATACCTTCAAGCATAATTGGCAAGCAAAGAAATATAAAGAAATAGGTTACACAGTACTGGTTGTTAAAGCATGTACAATGGCTTCTGTTTTTAATAAACAAATGTGTGCATAAATTATGTTCTTTACAGTATGATATTCTGATCATTCATCAATAATAAGAGAAACTGCTCATGCACTCATTATTCCAATGTGGAGGAAAAATCTGTATGCATTGACTATTTACAGTACCATCCTTAACTTTTGTTATCACAAAAAATATATATTGCATGCATTATCACATACAGAAGTGTACGTGCTGTAATATATTTTTAGTGCTTTATTTTAGGGAAAGCCAGAAGGCTACAAGTTGAGGATTTTTCAATTTTTTGAGAATTGTTTTAATATGTATAGGTTTAAAGTTGAGCGTGCATGGCATTTAAGGGGCAGTACCACAAGCCTCATTTTGGGATTCTTTTTATGATTGCCTAGTATATCCAGGGTATTACAAAATCATCATCTATGCACTAGGTCAATGGATGCATTTGAAAATATTATACAGAATCACAGAATATGCTGCATTGGAAGGCACTCACAATGATCATCAAGTTCAGTTCCTGGCCCTGCATAGGACATCAGCAGGAGTCACACCACGTGCGCAAGGGCATCGTCCAAACCCTTCTTTAACCCTGTCAGGTTTGGTGCTGTGACCATTTCCCTCATGAGTCTGTTCCAGCGCCCAGCCACCCTCTGGGTGAAGAACCTGTTACTAATATCTAACCTAAACCTCCCCTGACACAGCTTCAGGCCATTCCCTTTGGTCCTGTCACTGGTCACCACAGAGAAGGGATCAGTGTCTGGCCCTCATGAGGACGTTGTAACTGCAGTGAGGTCTCCCCTCGGTCTCCTCCAGGCTGAACAGAACAAGTGACCTCAGCTTCTCGTCCCAGGGCTTCCCCTCATGGCCCTCCTTCAAATACTCTTCAGTAGTTTACAAGTGTGAAATACATTCATCATTTAGTCTGAAAGTTTTCTGTAGTAGACTTTGTCCGGTAGATACATTTTTAAGAGCTAAACTGGTTTTCAAATAACCGTAGTTTAATTTTACCTTGGCCAGAGAGTCATAAGACAAAAGACTGCAACATATAGACAATATAAATTGCAGATATTTAGTATTTATAATGAAAAAGTTCATGATGAATTATACATGCGGTGAAACAATACTAATTCTTCTCTTGATTTTCTAAATAAAATTGATCTGACTAGGCAACAAGTGGCTGGTCAAATACTTTAAAAAACATCAGCCAACTGCTGTTAATCAGAGCTTTCAGTGAAGTGCATTATATTATAATATCATGAAGCTGTCGTCAGACCCCAGTGAGTAACACTAAGCACTGCTCAGACATGACTTGCTCCAGTGGAATTCTTCAGTTTCCAGCAGTAAAGAAAATGAAGCCCATGTGCATAGCTTGAACCAGCTGGCAGCTCTTTAAATTAGATAGGCATGAGCAGTGTATAAGATTGGACACTCCTCCAGATGCTGCCCCAATTGAAAACAAAATAGTTTTCCTTATATTAGACACCCACATAAATTCTGACTGTCAAGAGATTAGCATATTTTGACAGTTTAACTAAAATAGATGCTTTCAGGGAAATGCATAAAAGCTATAAATTTTCTTGACAAGGAACTTCTTTTTCCTTAAACATGTGTTTGATTAAAAAAAATTAAAAACCCAACATACAACCCCACAAGCACTAAGAAAAAGAAAACCTAACAAAACCTGGATTCTAGATGTGTTGTGAGAACTTTAATAGAAATTATTAAACTTAGTCAAAAACTATCAGTGATGAGGAGTTCTTTTCCCTAGACACACAGACATGTGAATGCATTAAAATACCCACCATCTGCTTTCGCTTGTGCTTTGTTTAGTATGCAGAGCAGTGACTGGGGAAACTCATAAAACTCCAAGATTTTATTTCCTTTTTCATTATGGTAAAATTTGTCTGACTAGAAGTAGTAGCCCAAAATTAGGTGATACAACATGTCCAGACTAGATGCGTACTTTTCATCACCATTCATCTGCTCAAGGGCAAGCATCTTTCTCCCCTGCTCACACAGAAGGAAGCACTCAAAGATGTCAGATGGAGAAATTGCATTCCTGCAAATCTTTTCAGGTCATTGCACCAGGGAGAAGGAAAGGTATTTCCAGAGCAAATATGCAACATCATCCTTCAATCTCTTACTTGTATAGCTCTACACATGTAGGCTAACCCCTTCATTACGGCTCTCACTATGTGCTTCTTCAGAAAGACCTTCAAGGTTTATACTCATATATCAACAAGACTTTTGCAGAACACAAGACAGCAGGACTACCCTGCACAGAAATAGGAGTCTCTGTGTGAGACATGATGCCCTCTTTACCACTTCTCCCAGGAAAGTAGACTTGATCTTCAGCTAAATCCAGAAGAGACATTCCCTAAGCAGTTGTACTGCAGACGTGCCAGCAAGCAGGATGACACCAACCAGACTGACTGTTGTTCATATCTGAAGGGAAGCAGTCAAGAGGATGGAGCAAAGCTCTTTTTGGTGCTGCTGAGCAATACGACAAGAGGCAATGGGATGCAAAGTAGTTCCACCTGAACACATGAAAGAACCGCTTTACTGTATGGGTGACCGAGCACTGGGACAGATTGCCCAGAGAGGGTGTGGAGTGTCCCTCACTGGAGATAATCAGAATCTATCTGAATGCAGTCCTGTGCAAGGTGTCCTGGAAAGACTCTGCTTGCACAGGAAGGTGTGACCACCGTTGATGGCCCCACCTTTGGCGACTCCACCTTTGGCCCCTTTCAAACCTTGATCATTCTGTCATTCTGTGATCTCCAAATACCTCCTTAGATCACAAAAGGACAGCTGTTCCCAATCTTTGGCAGGCACTGTCCTGTGAAACCTCTTTTAAAAGTGCATGTCCTGTGAAACTTCTGTCAGATGTCATTCCTTAGCTTTTCTAATACCACAAGCTGAATGAAAAAAGTATTTCCTTTTAAAATCAAAGACTGTCTTAGCAGTTTGAGTTTCAAAAGTGTATTTTTACTGATAGAGCAAAGACAAGGCTAAATACTCAGCAGACAGCTGAAGACACTAGTGTAATCATAAGCCAGACTGCAACACATTGTTATTATATGCTGTAAATAAACAGGATTTAGTGCTGAGACACTGACATCTGTTAAAGATTAAATAATTCTGTCCTTGTAGTTCACATTTATGTGAACGTTACATAAATGTTCATCAGTTTCTAAAACCAACAAACCATGTGAACACTTGGCAAAGCTAGGCTAACAAGTTCTGGTAGGTGAAACAAACCATTAAGATAGCCATTATTTTCTTTCAGTGTATATTTGACATCAAATAAAATACCATTTTATCATAACAAACAAGCAAACAAATCAGATTCATGCTGATTGGAATTTTCAGCCTATTTCTAATTAGCATTCTAAGCTTTTTTATAAAAGAATCTCCCCTCTTGAAACATGTATCTTAATTGTTGAATAATTAAACTCCTAGATAGAACTCCCAGAATATTAATCACATTCTGACTCAGCATGTCCATTTTATGAACTTGACAAAGCTAACTCTGTGATAGCCTCAAAGTCAGTAAACTTGATTATTTCTTCATGAGTTGATTCCCTGCAACTCAGAAATGTCAGTCATTCCAGAGATTCATTTAATATGTCTCCCCATACATTCACTGTCATCTTTTAATGTTCACAACATCTGCTGTCAAAAAAGAAAAATAAAAGGAAAATTTATTTTGATTTTCATTCTTTTATGATAAGGTATTCCAGACACATATTGTCACTATTCCAGATTTTGGAAGTATTCTTCTATCAACATTTCTTTGTTTTATTTCATTTTTTCCAAAATTTTACTTATTTTTAAAATTTTTTAATAGTAGACTTCTCTGTGTCATTTGAAGTGTAGAAACTGAGGGAATTTAGGTGAAAAACAAAAGCAATATAAGCAAAAAGCTAAAAACTGAATAAAATAAATGGAGAAAAGTGAGTAAGATTCCAGTCTTGCTTATAGCTCTCACAGAGTAATTCCTTGCACCAAAATAAAACCTAGGTGCAGTATGGGGAGGTTTTTGTTTGTGTTTTAAAGGGAGCTTCCCTCAAGCAGTGAAGGCTCAGAAAAAGTTTTCAAGTATTCATTTGAAGTTATACTGCAATTAAATGATAAACCCACTCTACATTTTAGCTTCTTGGTGAGTTTGCATGGAAGCTCAATGAAAATAATGTTCCTGCTGAAATCCTTCATATGAAACCAATTGCCTGTCCCCAGAATCTAAAGGGTGATTTGCCCATCCCAAAATACACAGCTTGCTGCAGTGTCATGCCATACTGTTAGTCCATGGACTAACTACACCCTGATGCTTCACCAGGAAGGAAAAAATTTTTAAGCTATAATTAGATTGCTGAACAAATGGGAATAATGACAGGCACATAAAGCCGTATAAGGTAGCCCATTGTTCGAGAACAGAATTTGAATAATTGGTTTCCAAGATCTCTTGGAAGTTTTACAACCTGAGTTCTATGTCATTTGTCACGTAGTTTGGTTTTCTCATAATGCGTACAAAGGTTTTCTATTGTCACTTGGTTATCATGATTTGTCCATTCAGTTATGAAGTATTCAGTGTCATTTATGTCTTTTCAAGTTCATTTTACATGTCTGTAAATTAGAACCCTTTATTAGTGTTGGCAATGAGATGGAATTTCACTACTGCTACAAAAATTATATGTCTGCACTTCCAACCTCTTCATATCAGTGCCAGATTTGGAAAATTATTTCTTCTTCTTTACACCAGCTGTGTCAGGAGATAATTTAACAAGTGAAAGTGTGGGGAGAAGATAACAGAAAACAGGAAAATGGAGGACTGGATTAAAATTAATTTGTTGGTCTTAGAAGGGTGCACTTTAATAATGTCTACTGCATGCCAACAATCATTAAAGATAATTCCAATTAAAGGTCTTAAACCAAGACAGAGAGCAGAAGTGTCCACCACTGTTTATTGCCTAAGACTAAATCTAAGAGGAAACTGAAATTCAGGGCCATTTTTTCCACTAGATTGAGCAGAATGTGTAGGATGCCAAGTGGCACCCATGAAAAGTTAGATCTTTAATAAAAAGATGATAGAAGGCTGCCTAGAAGGAGTCAGAACAACCAGTTGAAACACTTAGTACTAGATCTACACACATTATGTAACAGCAAGTCAGGTAGTCCTCTTTCTAGGGCAGGTCTAGCAGAACTCAAGGATCCATCTTCATGACAAACAATAAAATCAACTCTGCCGTATTTATCTTTACTTAATTCTTCCATATGGGATCAATCAAATAACCTCTCTCGAGAACTCTTTTTCAGTGTTCAACTTTACTGGTGGAAACCAGAAACATGGATGATGAGAGGAGAATCTTTATAAGGACAATATGCTTTGCATGGAAACTTGTGGTTCCTCTTGAGGCAATGCACAAAGCCAGTTAAATTGGAGAAATTCTCAATTCATATCAGACAATATTAAATCCCTGCTGATCTGAAATTATACTGCCTTGTTTCTGAACAGTATAAAACCTTAGATGTAGCTCATACCTGTAAACCTGTTAGTCTTACACTGACAAGGACACCCTGTGTTATTCTGAGAGTATTGGATGGAGCGCTGCATAAGTCGATTAGACATCAGGCAGAATCAATATTGAAGTATAAATTCCAGCTTTTATGTTTATTTACCCCCCCTTTTTTTTCACTTCTCTCTACCCCTACCTCCCACGTTTAGACACTTAATGATAATTTCTGTTTAATATGTTTGAGACATGCTTAATAAACGAGTTTCTAGGGTGCAGGAATAATTTTTTTTCACTAGTAGACTTGGATTTTTTTACCTCCTATTTATACTTCTTCTTCTGACTGTTCACTGTGGAAATTTTCCAACCACTCTAAAGTGATCTATGATGTTATGTTCCATACCCCCATTATTTATTAGTCCAAGACCATTACCAGTAAAAAATTTATCAGTTTAATAGAAATATTGACTGTTACTCCAGGTTATAATAATTAGATAATCCCATTCCTCATCACTTGCCTAAACTTTTCAAAATAGAGTCTGAACATGCACATGATTGTTTCAGTTTGTTTTATCTGAGGAAGCTTTGGAGAATAAGCATAGGTAGGTCACAGGGTAATCCCTTCAGATTGTCAACCTTCATTCCTTTCTGAATTAAAATATATATTTTTAGACTATCTTAAATATTTTACTATTGGTTGATGGACTGACTCATACTTTCTTCAGTATCCATTTTTATTAGTTTTAATGAAAGGGTTATGTTTTTCAAATTTGAACACTCAAGGCTAGCCTAATACACGGTTCTGGAAAGTTAATTGATCAGATTCATAACTGAAAATAGAACTGATTCAGAAGAAAATTTTAGCTGAGCACCTCGTAGGGATTTTTTTTTTTTTTTTTTTTGTGGTTGGGCTGGTTTGTTGGGTTTTTTAAGTATTACTCTTTGATCTACTTTCCTTCTGAGAAATTTTAAGTATCCTTGTGTAGACAAGTGTGTGAGTACACATTGCTGCCTTTCATTTACAGGAGATAACCTGCAGAATTGTAACAAAAATTGGGACAGCAGTAAGCGGTCAAATCTCCTCACAAATTTAACACTGGAAAATGTGAGGGGAAAAAAAATAAAGATAATTGCCAAAAAATCAAGACTTGAATTAGAATCATGGAGATAGTCTGCTCCAAAACCTCAGAAGAGATCCTTGGGCTATAAAATTTGGAAAAATGGTTTTGTAATTATTTTATCCCACTGCAGAGGTCAAGTAAGGTAAATGAGGGTAAATGGCCATAGGTAGATCCAAATCTCAGGAAAGGGGTAGAATCAATTTTTAATATTAATGCATTTTATATGCTTAATAGATTTTATAGACAGTAAAAATCATCAGTTCTTTAGACACAGATTTTGCTCAATGAATTTGAAAGAATGAGTTAATGCATGATATGACAGGATCAGCTTGGGAATATTATTATAACCGTAACAAATTTTTTAAGTGTTTAAGCTGATTTGATAATCCAAACATCCCTGAAAGTTACAAAATCTTCACATAATGTAGTACAGGTTCCAACAAAATTCATCCTCATTAGTCTCTGCCAATGACTGTACCCTTCCCCTCTTCCTCAAGTCATAAAATAATTTATCAAGAGCATTTTATAGAAGAACCAAAAATGCAGGTTTCCTTGGATGATATCAGACAAATTTTGAAGACTATTTCTTGGTCAGTGCTGTAACAAAAGATCATATGACACCATAAGTTCATTTATAAGCTCTCCTTCTAATTACTCAAGTCATACTGTATTACGTATTCCTCTTGTAAGCATGTACCTCAAAAACCACCCTAATGAAACCAAGGAGAATATGATATATTATTCAGAGAGGGGAAAAAAAAAAAAGCCTCCAGCCCATAGTACTGCTCTTTAGTCTTTGCAGTCCTTGGCAAAATAAAATTGGATGCTTCTGATGAGCTAACTAGACGGAAGTAACACTGTTAATGACCACTCATGAATGAAATGGGACTCTGATTGTGATTACATGTTCCTACAGCTGGTGTATAAGTTTGCTTGTGCTAGTTTCTTTCCTTAACAGAAGAAGGAAAAAGACCGTGTTGTCTACAGCTGCTATTTCACTGGTGTGCTAGACGTTTTGTACGTTTTCCATTTCAATGGCTTGAAGACTGATGTTCTTGCACCATTTTAGATCTTCCTTTTGCTTCTACATATCTGTCTTGTCTGCCTCTCATTTTTTTTTCCTTTGACTGAAGTAGTTAATTTTCTGTAGCTGTGGTGTTTGCTGTTCCTTTGTCACTCAGCTATAGCCTTGACAATTTTATTAGGTCTCCATTTCTCTGGTGCCTCTACCATTTTTAACAGTCTTTCTCTCTTAGCTAAGAAAAAAGCCTTGGGAACATGGCATGTTTTCCATGTTAAAGAAATGAGTATAGGTTTTCCTATGGCTTTTGTTTTCACAAATGTTTATAAAATCTGGATAAAAGTAGATAAAGCCGTACAGCTCACACCTACAATCTCATCCTCCCCCTTTACTTCTCTTTCTTTTAGGTATTTATCATAACTATGATGCTAACCATTATTACTTAATACAATGATCTTGTACGCTTTGTATTTACTAAAGTTGTCTTAATTCCAGATAGGTTTGATTATAGCAATGTGGCACAAAAATCTACTTCTTTTCACCATATATCAGCTTTTGAAATGTCCCTTCTGTTCAAGCTTCGTAAACACTGCATCTTGACAGAAATCACTTTGGAACATATGGAACTCATGTTACTAAAAATGTCTGAGAAAGTGACGGCAGTTCCCCGGGGTTAAATAAACAAGGTTACATCTTGACAATAAGGCTTTTACCCCCACAGTGTTTGGGCTCTATAAAAATATGTGAGATCTCATCCAGTTCCTCTATCCCAACACAAATCACTTAACTTGTTTCCATTTGTAGTTTAGGTTCTGTTTTTTCCTGTCATCAGTTTCAGTGAATGCGATGTCAGAATGTTTATCATAACCTCATTGAGGGGAAGAATCAGAAAGTCCCTAAAAAATGCCTTCTGGAAATCAGAAATCTGTGGAAGAAGAAAGAGGACTTTCAGCACGTTCTGAGTTTGTAAAATTTTTCTTCCATATGTCCCTGAAAATTCTCTTTGCCATTACTGGAAGCCTACTGGCTTTGCAGATTGGAGCACCTCTAATGATCCTTTGGTCTGATCCAGTCTCCTCAGTTTTCCATCCTCAGAGCTATCAAAGATTGGTCTAACAGGATCCAATGCAGGCATACAAAGGTATTTTGAATAAAAAAAGTTTTCAGATGTTAAGTGTATTCCTGTAGTAGGTGATGAGTTCTTTAGGACTGGCGTTTGACACAAATTGGATATAATCACCATTGCAAACTTCTGTGGTCTTTTGAGATGTGTTCTTGTTACAATAATCTTGTCATCAAAAAAGAATGAATGTTCAACTCGAGTGAATATTTCTGAAGTTTTTCATCTGGAAACAGGCAAACAGATATAAAGTTTATATCTGTTTAAATCACTAGCCATGTAGAAAAATCTTGCCATTATTGTTTGTTATTTGATAAACTAACTAGACAGCATTTGAGGGTCTTAAAATTTATCACCTCCATGAAACTTTGCTCTCAATTCTACAGTTCCTACAAGCCTGTAAATGTTGATTTCTTCTGCGGAAGATGAGTCATTATGTTGTTTCTAGGTTCAATCGTTCCTTTTTCAAAATTTAAACCATTTCAGAAGTTTGTTTGTTACTGCATAGAAGCCATACATAAGTCTGAGAAAAACAGAACACACGTATATCTGGTTTTCATGTTTCATCTTCTAGTTACTTTAACTCACCTTCCCTCTGTTTTATTCTGTTCATTGTGTTTTGAGGATAGTGATAAACAAAATAACATCCGTACACTTGCATTTGTTCTGTTTTACTGACATGTTACATGTTAGCACACTATCTTCATGAATTTCTACTCAGCACAACAGTAGGGGAAAGAGATGGTTTTCTGTGTTCACCAGCAAAAATTAATAAGACTCCTTTGTTAATTCTTTTTTGGTTTAGTCATGGGGTAAATGCCAACTGACTACCTCATCTTCAATAACTTTATAGTATCATATATGCTCAGAATTAATGTTTTTTGGATTTGTAAATATCTTAAATGCAAAAGCAAAAATAATTTCCAATATATTGTAGGAGGCATTGAGCTTTTAAATATTCCCTTTTCATAAAACTAATTTAGGGAAGGAATTTTTGATTGGCTAACACAATGCCCTGTGAAAGATATTAAAGTTCCAGTGACAAGCCTAAGGTGAACATCATATTAAAAGTTATGTGGCAAGGGAACAAAGAAATTGTCCCTGAAAGTGAAACTTAACTTTCTCATGAGAAGTATACAATTTTATTACTAGTGATGTCCAAATGGCCCATTTACTTAGATTGCTTTCTCTGTTTACAGAATAGTTAATTCCTTCTTGGTGAGTAGGGCTGTTACATGCTCACCAGCACAATTAGTGTCTATGCAGCAGATTATTTCTTTTTGAATCTGCTAATACATATGCCTCTGTGAATTGGAGCATTTTGGAAAAAGTCATTTTGAGGTTCTCAATCTAGTCTTCTGTTGTCTTCTTGAATGCTTCCCTTTCTTAAACAATACTGCTCATTCCATGAATATAGAAATAAGCCTCTTCGTAGAATTTCTCTGTAACTACATGTTTATGAATATTCTTTTCAGTTTGGAAATTGTTAAAGGGAAAAAAAAAAGGTTGTAAGTTTCCATGCATCACACAACAAATCAATAAATTCTATACTAATTTAAATTCTTTTGCTTCTAGGAATAAAGAAATGTTTATAAGAGTATTAAAGAAATGTTTATGAGTATTGAAGAACACTCTAATGTTTTAAAAAATATTAAAGAACTCTAATGCAAAATGCATCCTGCCTTTCAATAGAGAAATAAACTTTATAAAACTCTCTAGCCTTTTCTCCTTTATTGAGAATTAATATGAAAATTATATTCTTCTAAAAAAAAACCAAAACATACAGCAGAGAAATTAACAGAAAGCATTTGATTGTGAGCATAGAATGTATTTAGTATGATCCAAGAATTTATCTGCTCTCATTCATTAAGTTCACAGAACTATAGAATTGAGAAGGTGGGAAAGTGGTTCAGTGAGTGCTTCTGCCAACTCCTTCACTATCCTTGGGCAGACCCCACCTGGCCCCCTAGGCTTGTGAATGTCTACGTCATGTAGCAGGTCTCTAACCCTTTCTTCCTGTTTCATGGGGGCTTGATTCTGCTCCCTGTCTCTGTTCTCCACCTCAGAGGCCTGGGTACCTGGAGAAAAGTCATCTTGCTGTCAAAGATTAGGGCCAAGCAGGTATCTGCATTTTCCTCATCCTTTGTCAGTATGTTTTCCCTCACACTCAGCCGAGGATGTGGATTCTCCTTAGCTCTCCTTTTATTTCAGGTGAGTTTGTGTAAATGTTTTTGTTGTTGTTGACCAGTAGACAGATCAAGTTCTAGTTGGGCTTTGACCTTTCCAATTTTCCCTCTGTATAATCCCATTACACCCTTATAGACCTTCCAAGCTGTCAGTCCCTTCTTCCAAAGATTGTGCACCCTGGTTTTTTCACACTGATTTTTGAGACAAAGCTCTCTGTTCAGCCAGGCCAGTCTTCTTCCCTGATGACACGTCTATGGGCACAGAGGAACAGACTGCTTCTGTACCTTTAAGATTTCATTTTTAAAGAATATCCAGCCTTCCTGGACTCCTTTGCCCTTCAGGACTACCTCCTGAGACTGTTTCAAAACAATTAAGTATCTACTGGTCATTTCTCTTATTTCATTAATGCTCTACTTTATTTTGAAAAGTTGTTTTTAACAGACAAAATAAAGCCTGGCATTCACTAACTTTAGTTTGGAAACAGATAAATCTGCAACAAATTATTTTGTCACTCTATGAAAATTGTAGAATAGCAAAAGTTAAGAAATGAATTCTAAAACTTAGTATTTTCATCTCTATCCTTTATCACTTATTTTTTTCTTCAGATTCATTTCACATGCTATCATAGACCTCTCAGCAACACATCACCTCTGATTTTATCTAGTTCCTGAAAGTGACTGAAATTCTGTTTAATTTTTTCTAAAGAATGAAGTTCTGACCACTGAAGACAGAGATTAATTTGCTGATCTTAAATCTCATGCTGTTTAGAAAACCCTATATTATAAATAATAACATGAGGTAATATTCTCTTACAGGATGAGAAAAAGTTGCTAGCATTTGCCTTCCTTTCTGTGGCAAACATGGGGGAGGAAAAAAAAGCTGTGATTCTACTTATACATTCCTTAGCTGTTTACAGTTTCATAGTTCATATAACTTTTTGTCCAAAGCTGAAGAAACAAAAGTCATAATGTAAAATGCAGCTTCATACTAGAAAGAGGTTCCATATATTTCTGTTCAGACAATGAATGCATTTGGGACTTTAGAAAGCCTTTCTTCACTCAGTAATTAAGATGTGCAAAAAATCTCTAAGAATATTTGTTTTAGTAATTACTTACTAAAGAAATGTGTAATTTCAACTTCTCTTCTTTGTACATCTGAGGAGAAAAATAAAGGAATCTCTATCTCATTTTTTGTTTAAAATAGATACCTAACAGTACTCAGTAAGATATTACAGAGTAACAAGAATAATGATTTGGTTCTTATCGAAGATATTTTTATCCCTTAAAAACATCCTTGGAGAAGCGATCGCCCATTTTCTTAGGAAAGACTGCTCTTACTAAAAGAAATTCTATACTAAACTATTTGTTTATACCTTTGTATGAGATGCTTTTTGTTAATTCCCTTTGAAGCCAACAGAACATAGTGTTAATTTGTAAGATGTAAGATAAGTTATTCAAAAATTCAAATACACAAAAATACAACATTCTGCATACAGATTAAGTTTCTTAGTATTAATATTGTCACTTACCCCAAATAATTCCCCTATTATATCATGCTATGATAAAAAGTAAAGAAAAAGTTTGTTTTCTTTGCAGACACACAGATCCTGTGTGTTATCAATGAACATACTTAAGATAAGAAAGCTGATGCTATTAAAGTTCAAGTCATTCTGTGGAATAACAGCCACCGACGAGAATAAGTTTCAACTATCACTCTTCACCTCTTTCCTAACTAAAAGTAATCAGACTATTGTGAGCATTCTTATCCTGAAAGTTAATTAAGCCTTCTGTATCTCTTGCATGTCCAGTGCCATCTGTGCTCTTTCAGCTCCGCCTATCTTGCAATTAAGAAAAGTCACTCATACCAGCAAAATGTCTCTGAGAAATGCAGATTTTCAACAAAACTAAAAGAGGGGGGAGGAAGGTGGGGAAAAAAGCAGATTAAGAACTTGCTTTATGCTTCCTGTTTTTGCAATGCAACTCCTACACCACCAAAATCTCAAAATTTGTATATCATTTTGATATTTAAAATTGTTCTTACAACTAGAGAAGAATGGCATTCCTTATTGAGACAAATAAGATGCAATTGAGCTTAATTTGATTAACAGAATTAAACGGATTAAGATAGAAAAAAGAGGCCTTTCATTCTTTATGGGCAAAGCAGTGCCAGATTTAGAGTCTCTTTGTCTTCATTACCTTGGGCTTAAAATACAGAGATATGGAGATTTTTTTGCAGTTAAGAAATTAATTAGATAGGAAGACATTTTTAATTTTTTGTGATACATTATTCTGCAGGCAGACTAATTTAATCTATTACCAAAAATATCTGAAACATAATGTGATAGCTCAATCAAAGAAGCATCACAGAATCACAGAATATGCTGAATTGGAAGACAATCATTAAATTCAACTCCTGGCCCTGCAAAGGATGCTCCAAAAATCACACCATTTGCCTGAAAGCATTCTCCAAGTGCTTCTTGTATTCAAACAGGCTTGGTGCTGTGACTGCTTTTCTGTGTTCATCCACCTTCTGGATAAAATCTTTCTCCTGAAAATCTAACCTAAGCAAGCTTTAGTCTAGTAAAGTTATAATAGTAATATTATTTTGCTAGAAATAGTTTTCACCTGAGAACATCATCTTGACTTCTCATTTTCCCTAATTATATATATATATATATTTCCCAACTATAAAATTAGTTTAGGAGGAAATAAGATAAGAAGTAAGTTTATTTTTTTAAAATATGCATTATAAAGAGCAAGTGAGACAGTACTGAAATCAGACATGTCCTCTAGTAACCTAATCAAATCTAACCTCTAGCTTTTCTAAAAGCCTCAGATATATATCTACAGATACATATCTATAGAGATATCAGTTATTTTTCTGAGTTATATTTCTGAATTAAAAGATACTAGTTGAAAACTATTTTAAGTGAGTGGGATGAAAGGAAATGTACTTGGCTTGCAAAAGAACTGAGAAACTCCAGTCTAACTGTTTTAGTTTAATTTCCCTGAAGGAAACAGAAAATAATCAATTTGTACAAGTACTCCAGAAAAAATTAATTGTCATTAGATAGTTTACCAGAATATACAGAGTCAGTAGCAACTTTTACTGCATGCAATACAAATGCACACATGCAATTTCTGTAGGTGAGAGTAAGAATAGCCTTGAGTTCTGTAAGGCTTTGATTGCCTCAATGTCGTGTTCTCTTGAGCAAACTAAGCATCTACGACCTAGGAAATCCCAACAATTGCTCTGTTATCATCAAGCAATTATCAATGGATCTTTGTCTGACTGGAGGAGATTTGAAGTTGATTTCTACCAGAACTATTTGAGTCTGAGGATACCCATTCACCATCTAAGTCTTAGGATGAATATAGTCCCTTTTATGATACAGTGAGGTAAACAGAGAAGGAAGTCAGCCAGGCTGGAGTTGGCCTGGGGCCTGTGGGAGCTCTGTACATGCTGTGACTGCTATAATCCTTCTCCACCTGCCCTGGCAGGGAAATAAAACATGCATAGCACCTCCTCTGCTGAGGAGAAAAGGCTGTTGTATACGTACTAAGAGTTCACAGGTAAGCTGAGGAGCTTAACTTTTATTGAGGGATTGGAGCAGATCCTCCAGAAGATACTTTTTTTGGAGGGAAAAGACAGGTTAAAATGACAAGGGATGGAGATAACTGAGAGGATTGAGAACATGACTAGTAGCAGTGGAAGAAATACATTGGCTAGCAGATACAGGGAGCTGTGACAGAAAATGAGCTGTGGTGTAATCAAAACAGAAAAGTTCTATTTAAGGTAAAAAAAAAATTTAAATAAAACCCCAGGAACTTCCAGGAGGAAGAACAGGGGTATTAACCTTGCAAATAACACAAAGCAGGCAAAACTGCAAACACGAAACAGGACAGAATTAGAAGACAGTATAGCCTTTATAAATTGAAGAGAGGGTCTGAAAAAAAATTAAATAGGAAAGCACAGTGTGTAAATAAGAAACATCAATGCCTTATGTACAAATGATCCAGAGAATGGCCCCGATGATGATCGAGGGGTTGGGGTCTGTAGAGCCTGGGGTTATTTACCCTAGGGAATAGAGGACACCAGGGAAACGCTGTAGCAGCCTCCAAGTGCCTAAAAGGGGGTTACAGAGAAGATGGAGAGGCTCATTACGAGAGAGTGTAGTGAAACGCCAAGTGAGAGCAGATTTAAACTGAAAGAGGGTAGGTTTTGAATGGATATTAGGAAGATATTAATTTGGTGAGGCACTGGAACAGGTTGCCTGGAGAAGTTGTGGATGCCCCATCCCTGTGAGTGTTCAAGGTCCGACGTGATGGGGCTTTGAGTAACCAGATCTAGGGAAAAGAGCTAGATGACGTTTTCTTTTTCTTTCTAAGCATTCTAAGATGCTAATACAGAATTACAAGACAGAGCTGTTCTGCATTTATAATTAAGTTTACTTATTATTCATGTAATATAAATATTCTGCTTCATTAAAAGTAGCATTTTAACCATAAAATATCTATGCATTTACAGGCCCGCCTCCATTTTGACCTGAAAAAACATCAGATACGGTTAGTTTAGAAAAAAAAAAGAAATTAGTAGGAAGACAGGAGACCTCAAATACATGAAATGCTGCCTAAAAAAAGGAAAATAAGTTGTTCTATGTTCGCTGAAGTGTAGAACAAGGTAGGATATATTTATACTGCAGCATCGTCCTGTTAAATGTGAGTAAGACATTTATTATTATAAAAGCAAATGAAAAGTGTAGTTGACTGCTAGAAGGATCAGTAATATTCTTTTTGGAGATTTTCAGCTATAGATTACACTGCCATCTTCCAGAAATGCCTTTGTTATCTGTTTTAGGATTTTGCCTTGACCGTGACCTCTGAAAACACCTTTCAGACCTCCAGCCTTTGATTTCCTAATGACACATTTAAAAGAGCTTCACAAACTGAATCTTATAGAGAAGAAGTTGCTTATGAAATGATTGGCTTGGCTGAGCAGCATGTAGATAGTGTTTTCTGTGAATTCTATCACTATAAGGTTAACTTTCAGAGTAGTCTCTTCCACATTACCAAGTTTTCCCTCACAAGCATTTTCTATTATTTGGCCTATGGGGGCTGTTACACAAAATTAGCTTTTACAATTTTTTTTTTTCTCTAATTGGACTGCAATAACATTCCCTCAAGATATGGAGAAGATTAACAAATTGCACATGAAATGTTCCTCTACAGTTCAAACTGATCTAGATTGTCTTATTTTCAATCATCAATACACAGTTTATTAATTACACCCAGAGTTTCATCACCTTAAGGCTTATTTCTTTAGTCAGTATTTGGAACACATGGGGGTTTTTTTCCAGCTGATCTTTTGATGATGGCAATATTAACAAAATATAGCTGAGACAAAACAGGACATCATGCATGATTTCTGTGAATTTATATTCTTCAGAACAAGCACAGAACAGAACTTACACTGCTTACTGGAGGAAATAATGTGATTCATTAGGTGGACTGGTGTCTGATTCCATCTACCATTATTTGATACCAAGAGTTTTCATGGTCCTATTTTCACTTGCAGTTCACTTACACAGGCTCAAGTGAGTACACAAACACCACTCTGTTTATAGATACAGGGTGTCTGAGTTCAATCTGTTCGTTTGAAATACATAGGTCTAAAACCATACATGGATGCAATATTTCTGCAACTACATGTTATGAATATTTTAACACCTATGTCATTTCACTAGTGTCAATATTTTCTTTTTTGCTTGTATTTGCTTCAGTCTCCTAAAACTGCATCACTTCTTTTTGATTACAGATCAAACAGAGGGTTTTGTTCTTTACATTTATGAAATCAAGGAAAAAAGTGACTACCATCTCCTAACACTTGCTTCTTCACCCAGAGCCAATTAAATGTTCTGAACATTGACACCATCTAATAGGAAGGATGTTGAACCTTATTTCAGAGCAGTTGCTATTCTCAGAAATGTATAAATTAAATTATACATTTTAGCATCATTATAGGAATCCAGGTATTAAGCATACCTTTGCTAACTGTACAGAAAGGATGGGATAAGTTTTGTTCATTAATGTTAATCACATGAAAAGAAAGTTTGAATATACAGGTGAAAAGCAGAAAATTCAGGTAGAGGTAGTGTTTTTTGAAATCAAGAACTCATAGAGCTTTAAAATTAAACATTATAGTTGAGTGCTATGACTTTTAGCTTAAGACTTCTTTTGTATGTTTCCAGGATATGTAATCTGAAAATAATTTCCTATCTATTGAAACCTCAATCACAGTAAGACTGAAGTCTTACTGTGTCTAAAGCACTATCTAGTCAAAAACCTATGACAGCACACAGCTTTATGAAGAGTCACAATGCAATTTTTAACCTTGTTCTGTTTTTTATTAAATAGGGATATAAAATGTCTAAAGAAAAAGAAACACCAGCCTGTATCAGGATTTTATTGTAGGCTTAGTTCACTTGAAAAAGACAAGCATCATCCCAACATTACAGACTAAAGCCTCGTATTTGGACACTCTTGAAGACTGTAGCTCAGAAGGAGAGAAGAAAATTAAAAGGTCTTTGGTTACACTGCAAAATTTTTGTGAGATCTCAGCTGCATAATTCAAGCTTGTCAATAAGATTATCAAACTTTAAGAAAGCAAAGTGAGTTTTGTACCTCATGGCTTAGTATCATGTATAAGATTTGATTGCGAGCTGCCAAGATATAATTAAGATTAAATAGAAATTGTTCCTGTTAGCTAAAATAATTCATTTCCTCTAAATGCAGAGCAAAGACAGCCACTGTCATAGCATATTGCTAGCAGCAATTATCGGAAAAAAAGATCTTTTAACCACTTTTTCAAGAAAAACTGTTAGACTATGTTAGTTGTTAAAAAAAAGTAAACCACGGAATCAATAAGTAAATTCTATGCAAAGTGTGTTTAAGTATAAACTGTCCAACTACCATTGTTGAAATAAAGAACCAATATAGTTGTAGTTGTAACTGTGGGTTTTATTTCCCAAAAATGTCCTGGGCTAGTCTGTACCAGGAATAATTTTGTTCAAAACACTTGTACTCTGTGTAAGCCTCACTCTACGTCTGCAGCTTTGAGGGGCAAATACTGATACTTAAATACAGTGTTCAGCATCTCTAGCTTCATGCCTCCACAACCAGAGAAACTTTCAGTAATTCCCATGTTCCCAGTACACAGTGAATTTCTGTTTAATGAGTTAATGGTTCCAGTAATACAAAACTGTTGGACATGAGGATTTTTTGAGTCAGAAAATCACAACCTCTGCTATGGCAAATGTGTTACTTGTGACAACTACTGCCTCGCGACATCTGCTTTTTACTTTCACGTTTTGTGAGAAAGCAATCTCCTCTGCCTCTTCCTAATTTAAGGTGAAGTACAAAGGAAATAGTAGCCTTTGGTACCTTTGTTGGATTCCTCCATTTTAACAGGTGAACAAAAATACAAGAGCCACAAATTAATAAATGTTATAAATGTCTCCATATACATAAATATCAATAGCTGATTTAGTGATTGCTGTGATGAGAGAGTTTCGAAGACTGATTAAACCAGATTTAAACTTTAAACAGCAGTGGAGTAGACTGACACTCATTAACCTACTTTGAGCAAATGCCTAGTTCTTACCCAGTAAGATCTTAACTAAAATTGTTGTGACTATACAGTAGCACAGAGGCCATGCTAGATAGTGAGCACTGGTGGATGAGGCCCTTAAAGCACCTCAGTTCCTGAGGGCAAGGTGACCAGGCTTCAGAGCTGTTCCAAAAGGGAAGTCAGAGCTCAATATCTTTTTTTATGCACTTCTCCTTGTTCACATCTGGTGTTGTTCCTGGTTGCCTTCCTCCCTCCAAAAGGAGGATCTCATGTGCTCCTGATGCTGCTCATCTCATTTCTGGTTTTGTGAGCTGTCCTTCCTTATGTGTTCAGTAAAATGCCCTCCTCATTTGCAGGCCTTTGTGCTTATTTTGTAGTCTATTCTTGATCTTGAAAATGATGCTTCTTGTAGTAATACAGTGTTTTCCTGTGCCATCTAAGTACAACTGTACCAGTCATTGCCTTCTTTGGAGGTCACGTTGCCCACACATTTATGCCAAATGCTTGTACATTGTGCCTGGCCACGAAATCACAGTATCACAAAAGATGTTTGTTACAGTACTATTTTATGCTTATGTTTGGGTTCAAGACAAGCTAATATTGATTCTGCTCAGATTAATGCACTTCTCAGGTGTAGCCATTACAGGCCTCTGTTTTGACTACACAGCTGTAAAAATTGTTTATTGGACAGAAGTGTATTCGCCGCTTAAAGAAAAAGTGATCCTGTGTGAGTATCTGCATTTATACTGTTTGTGAACAGCTTCAGAACTCCTTTAGCAAATTAAAACCCACATATTTATCCATAATAAATGAATTGAATAATAGTACAGGGCAGATAGCAATACTGGAATATCAGTCCCTATTCCTTAAAGCCAATGAATTCATAAAGACTGATGATACTGAGTAAAATAATGATCTGTAAGTATATGGTGAACAAAATACCTTGTGTCTTCACAGAGTAACGGCATAGCTGGCACAAAATACATCATAGGCTCAATCCCATATGCAGCACTTGCATCAGAAATAGAAAATGTGACCTACTAAAACCACAATACAATCGTTCTAATTCAGAGGATTTTATCTACTCAAATGATTTCTGTATCCAACAGGTCTGACCAATGCCCCCTTGGTTTTGGTAAAATATTCAGAGAGACTTTTTTAAGAAGACTCTACAGGACTAATCTCAAAACTACCACAAAGATTAGGATTATATTTTTGTAAAGGAGAATTTCTTTGAATAATGTCATGTACAGCCTGCTAACTTTTCTGAAGTACTCTCCTGATGATGTGAAAATACTATGCATTTTAGATTCAGTTTCTGGGTCATCTATGAAACATTTCTCCTACCTTCTCTGAGAGTGTTTTCCTCTGTTCATTTGGCCACATTTGTTCCAGGGAAATTCTCCCTAACATTACAAATTTTGTGGTTCGCTTCACAACTGATGGAATCTATCTAGGTAGCAAAAAAAGACTCACATTTCCCATCACTGGGAAACGTTTGGCCCTTTTGCCACAAAGTTTAATTGCATAGTCATGAAGGTTATAATATAGAACCAAGTTTATTGTTTCATTATAAGATTAAAGATTCCCAAGGAACCCATGTCAGTGTTTTCTAGGTAGATGATGAATTCCACATCCCTCCTGCAAGCTATCTCCAAACAGCACAGAACTCATGGAAATACCTGAGACCTGTTAACTTATTTCAGATGGATTCAGAACACCCAGCCTGAGTGTCCATCTGTGGGATTCTGAATCCAGTTGTATGTAGTCCTGACATGGTATGGCAAGACACCTCATCTCCACTTATAAAGTCAAGGTGGTCCTGATTCCATATCTGATTTTGAAAATAGCCTTCAATCTTGTCTTGTCAGACTGCCTTATGCAAAATGGTTCACTAATAGCCTAGACAAAAAAAAATTTATTCACTAGAATGGTTTTTATTCTGCATTTTTTGCTGCACGGTCTTGGCACACACAGGTGCACATTTTTGGGAAACAAAAAATAATTAAGACAGTCTGTGCAGCAAACATAGGTTTATTAGCCTGGAGCCATTTCTGTTATTTTCCCACATGCACGAAAATTATTTTACTGTGCATTGATTATCAAGGGCAAAGCAAGAGGACATCTGTATTTACAATACTACCAGCACTTTGATTTCTGTTGTTGTTTCATGTTGATTAGACTGCAAAGGTAGGCTGCTGCTTTTTATTAAATCTAGAAGAAATCTATCAAATAAAAGGTGTTTCATCAGTTTCCTGTGTGAAAAGAACATAAAGAGGGATGTTAGATTTAAAGTAGTTAAAGAAAACAAGAAACTGTTCATATCTAAGCCATTGCTATCACCTTTTGCCTAGGAATATATACATATTACAGACAAAAAGACTCCCTTTTATTGCCTTTGCTGCAAGATATGGAACAAATTTAGAATCCTCACATAGAAATAGTTAGGCTGTCTTCAGCAGAGCATGGATACACTGTGTTTTGATGTGTAAGGTGATATGAATATCACTAGCCTATGAATGTGAATTAGTATATTTGGCTGTACAGTAAAATATTTGTGATAACACCATTGGCTGAAAGGTGGATACTGAAAAGATATCATCTTTTAGATTCTCATCAGAGACATTTTCAATGGTTTTTGATAAGAGAGTCTATGCCAATACTGATATTCCAACAAAAATAGATATTTCTGGAATAATATTAGATACGCCCAATTAACAGGAGATGGTTTTTGTCATCACATGGCTATATCAGCAAGTAGTATGGGGAAAAAACTGGGGGAATAACTGTAATATTATTAAAAAGAATTCAACATATTATGAAGATAGAAGGCAGCCTGCTTTGGACTAAGATTTCTCTGGTCCCAAGGTCTGAACATGGATTAATTACCAGAGTGCATCAGGTGTGGATTGTGTGCACATTTTTCAGTGTAGTTTCACCCAAAAGAAATACAGTTCATATACTCCAAGGCTATTCTGTAGCTGGGTTCAATCAGGTTTGTTTCAAAACTGCTCCCTTGATTCTCACTAAAACACTCATGTCCACATTGCACTGTTTGAGTTTATCAAAGAAGATTCAGCTTCCGTTGTCCCTAAACACAGCATACAGAAAATTCATCCAAACAAAGGCTCCCTTTGCTTTTCTTGTTAAGTGCCCTAAGCTGAATTGGAGAGATCATCTTTGTAGCTGAGAAACCAGTATAATCTGGCAGCAACATGCGTAGTAATGATGACAGGCTGGAAAGCTCGTCAATTTCAATCTTCCACTGCAACTTGTACTTACTCTGGAAGAAACTTGCCATAGTAACCCTTGATCTCTTTTTTTACTCAATGGTTAAAAAATTAAAGAAGGTAAGCAAACCTGCCCTCCACAATTAGTAACTTCTCAATCTTATGAGAAGATTTCAATCTTATAAGTCTTCATCAAATAAGGTCTTTCAGCCAGTACTAAATTAACCCGTAGTGTTCAAAAAAGTTGATTTATTTTTCTCAGGTTATCTCTGGAAAATTCAAAACTAATTCCTGCACTCCTTGACAATTAAAAGGAAAGGGATAAATATTATTAAGTATCAACCTTGTGTTCCACTACCTGCCTGTCAGGCAGATGAAAAGCATTGGAATAGAAGAAGCCTAAAAACTCATTTAGTTACTTATTAAAGGTTCGTTTTTCAAGCATGTTACTAATATAACCCCACCACTTTTCACTTTAAATCTTTGTTTAATATAACAATTATACAAAGATGGATTTGTGCCTTGGATTTGTAGTTTGGCTTGATTAATACTGCACTTTTTACAAAAACAGCTAGTGACTAGGGAGAATGGCTTCAAAGTGAAAAGGGATGGGTTTAGGTTAGATATTAGGAGAATTTTTTTTTTACTCTGAGGGTAGTGAGGCACTGGAATAGGTTTTTAGGGAAGTTGACCATCCTTTTTAGGGAAGTTCCCATCCCTGGAAGTGTTAAGGACAGGTTAGATGAGGCTTTAGGCAGCCTGGTCTGAGGGGAGGTGTTCCTGCACATGGCAGGGGGATCGGAACTGTATAACCTTAAAGGTCTTTTTCCAACATAAACCATTCTGTGATTCTATGATTTGTTTAAAGAATCAAGCTGGGGTTTAAAAATTATTCTATAATATTTATGCTGTTAATGACAGTGCAATTTTATTTTGCTGATCCAGAGCTCTGTACAGGAGTTACAATATTCAGAGTAATTACACATTTTTTAACAATTTTTTTTAGCAATCTTACTCTCTAAGAAGTAAGAAATTTGACTCCTGCAGTTACAAAACAGTTGCATAAAAGTGAGAGTAAAATTGATATAAAGTGTTTTGGGGTGAGTCCTCTTAGATTTCAGCATTGATAAAGGGAGAAATTTTCAGAGTGAAAGGGTAGTTGCCATTAAGAACAGAATTTCACTGCAGATTGTGGTGAACAAAAATCCCTTCAAAATAATTATCTGATGCTCCTTTTTTTCATAATTGGAAATCTATATAACTGGCCACAGCAGTTATAGCAACTGGTTTAAATTTATTGTTTATGTATTTTGTAAAGGATGAATTATGAGGCAACCTTTCCTTTATCTGCTATGGAAGGGTAGACAGAGTCTGACACTTTCAGTGCTAATGAAACAATAATACCAGAGTGAAATCAGATGAAGTCAGAAATAGAATGAACTTCAGATTAACTTCTATATCTTATCTATAAACGCACATTTCACTTGAAATAACTCATTGGGAAAAGAGAAATGTATACTGAGTACAGAAAAAAATAAGATGAGATGATGTGACTCAGCTCTGAACTTCATTATGAGTATTACTGTCATCAAATACTCTCTTTCCCAGCCAAAAGAGTTTTCTCTTAAGCTCTGTAATGTATTTATCTGGTTGTGTGGAACAGAAATTGCTTAATATGGTGCTACCATGTACTTTACAGTAACAGGCTATTTGAAGGTTACATGGAGAAACATCTTGTCATTTGCCCATTTAGAAGCAGAAGAAATAGTAGAGGACTAAAGCATAAAGGAGGGGTAGATACTCTTCTGTGTGAGCTGTGTGCCCTGCCCAGCACTGCACCAAACATTTCTGTTCCTCTTCTCCTCCACTATGACACTAAAAGGAAGGGGTACCACCAGAATTATAAATTAATAAATTATCAATTAATAAATTATCTTATTCCTCAGCTCAGGAAGAGGGCTTCAAATCAGAAAGCAGTAAAATTTTTGGATACTGTGTGCAAGAATAAAAATAGTACCTCAGAAGGTCCAGAATAATTGCTCATTCTAGTTCCTTGGTCCGTTCTGACAAATATATTCATGGGTTCAAGGAAAACATTTTTTCTAACATTTGATCAGAAGGATTTTTAGAATATATAGAATATATAGAATATATAGAATATATACAATATATACAATATATACAATATATACAATATATACAATATATACAATATATACAATATATACAATATATACAATATATACAATATATACAATATGTAGAATTTATAATTTTGTATTGAACATACTCAACATCACAGGATCGGGTTTTTCATCTTCTCACAAATATATCTGTTGATACACTGTTTCCCAGCTGAAGCCATCAAAACTGCGAGTGGGTTATCTCTGCCATTCCTCAAGGCTTAGGCATATGTCACTGATCCAGTTGACCCACTCTACCTTGGCAATTCCATTTATCAATAAATATCACTGAAGCAGAGGATAATCATGGGGTTTGGGTTGTAAGTGTTTCATCTGCTTCAACTGAGCAGTTCTGCCAATAACCATCAAGATATTTCATGCCACATGAGATTGTGCCTGGTTGCTTCTTTGTAACACTGCCTATTGGAGGACTTCATTTTGTCTGTCAGAAGTTGTAGAACTTTTAAACAACTTAGAAAGCATTTTGTGGATTTTTTAAAAATATGTATGGAGTTGTGAGTGTAACTTTCAGGGGGATATGGACTCCTCTATTCACTTGATATCTTAGAGAACACTGCAAGTATATTCTCCTTCTTATTTTAGCATGTGTGAAACTTTACTTTTATTGCTAAAAACATTTGCACAAAGACAGGATTTATGTTGCATACTTCGTTCATTCCTGCTGCCTTTTTCTCTCTGAAAGTTGTAATCCACTGAATGTAAATCCCAGACTACTCCACTGTTAGTTGTGATATGGCAGGGAGGGGATTATGACTCTGAGGGAGAAAAAAGCAGCTGGAACAGACGAACACTTACAAAACTGAAGTCATCTTTGCATGAAACTTATCACACATTTGCTTTTCCATTTGCTTTTTTAAAGCAAGATGAGGGGAATGCAAATAGGGGAAAATGTGCATTTCCTCACAGAGAGAGTTTATGATCATAAACTAAGAGATCTTAGGATTATATAGGCCTTAATAAAAAGCAGATTTTGGTTTTCCCAATGGCAAAACCCCAACAAGAGTCAGAGAATGTCCAGTACTTGAATGATATCTTAGCATGGTTCATGACACCAGCTTCTATAACCTACAGCTTAAGACACAGTTCACCAGTCAGAATTGACTGAAATGTATTTTTAAGTAATGTTCCAAGCTGTATCTGAAAACTTCAGCCATTTCATCATTCTGCTTTCATATACACAGAACACAACCATAGGTCAAAGGAACATGGAGAGGAACAAAATTTAAAAAATATCCACCTTTATATCTGCCAATCCATTATACAGTCCATGAAGAAGTGTTTCAAGGCTGTGACATGCCTGAATTTCATTTCATTTGGCACAACAAGGGAAATTGTTTTTCATGGACATTTTCACTGCATTTCTCTGTTATACAGAGAAAAGAAAGGAAACAATCAAGGTGTCTTTCAGGCACCTATTTCAATAGAGAGTTCATCTGTAAATTTTTGACTCGGGTCAAAGCCAGGACGTAAAATGAAACCACAGTTCTCTCTTTCTGCTTAAAAACAATTACTATGTTCTTGTCCAGGGAGTTGCTTTAATCTTCATAGAATTTTAAGATATATGCTGCCATAAAATGAATTTCATTGATATGAATCACAACAAATGCTACCTTCTACAGGGAACTGCAGCTGATGTCCCTAGAAATGTCATCTTTATTGTTCTTTTTAATGAAGCTCAGGATAAATTTTACTCTTAAATTCCCAGAGCTGATCAAACCAGGAGCTTGTATATCTGGATATATCTGAATGAAGTCTATTATTTTTTTTTCCCCAAAAACGAGGGGATTTTCAAGTTAGCAACCAAGTCCTGCAATACCTTTTAGAGAAGGGAAATGGAAGGGAGCAGGTGTTTGCTGCATAGAGCAGCTTGAAACTCCTCCCTTTCTGCTCTCTCTTCCTTTTCTGTAAAAGGAGTGCAAAATGTCTTCTTCCTCTTCAAATGCAAAAATCTGGAGGGCTCCCTCCTTCCTCTTTGAGAAGAGGGCTATAAACAGGAATGATAGAAAACCTTGAGAAGTCTTCCAACTAGTGATAAATAATTGCCTTCACCAAGCAGGGAAGTGCAATACAAAAGAAGGAGACAGAAGGGATGAAACACAAAAAGTGCAAGGCAGAATGTGGAGTTGTCTGACAGAAGTGTCAGCAGATTGGTGTAAGTTAAAGGGTTTTACTTTCGTTTACAGGCTCAGAGCTGGATTCACCTCTTGCCAGTGATGAGTTTGGCAAAAGGTCTAAGAAATTCTGCACAATGGATGCTTTTGACTGTCAACAGTCTATTTTAGGAGTCAGAAATATATGGAACATGAAAAATGACCCAACAGCACAGGGACCAAGAATGTGCCTGGCACGCCTCTTACACATAAGCCTTCCTAGGTGTTGATAAGCCATGCTGGCCACTCTACAGCTACATTTTTTGAGAGTTTTAGGAGATTCAACATAGATAAAGCCCAGAAGATCCAGTTCTGTTTCACTTACTTTGGTTTATAATCATTGTTATCTCTATTATAATCTTTTAAGTACAAAGAAGTGGAGGAGCTGTGGTCTTGTATTCTCCACTTGGTCAACCCTCATTGCACATACTCAGTTTCTGAGCACTTAACACTTACATTCTGGACATTTAATTGCAACAGTTAAGAAGGCCAGCAACTCCTGGTATACTGCACTTACCCGGAAGTGACATACCTAATTTGTGAACTCAGCCTGGAAACAAAAATTCATCAGCACTTAAATATTATTAGCAAGAGTTTGACATCATTCAGAAATATTCACAAATCACTACAGTGTGTCCTTAGAACAAGATCCAGAATTCAGTTTACATTTTCAAAATCCCGAAAGAATGGGGCTTTTGTCCAACAATATGGTCCTCATGACTGCTTGAAAACAAACAATAAATATTAGAAAAACATGTGAAACACAGATGAAGAAAAAAAAAAATCTTCTTTTTCCCCTGTTTTGCAGATGGGAAGGCTCTAGGCCCTCCAGTGCTACCCCTGGCCTTTCCAAAACTCGGGCAAGATGCTGTTTTAGTTAGCATTCCAGTATGGTTTATCCCTTGTGGGTTTTTTCCCAATCATTTCGCAACAATGCTTTTTGGCAGATGGAAATGACTCCAGCAAAAAGCCAGGTGCATGCTCTGGCGGTTTCCCTGCTAAAAGGGATTTAGTCAGATGTTTCTTCCACCTGTGAATTGGCTGTCCAGTCTCAGCCAGCTTCTATGAATGTAATTATTATGCTCTATTTCAAAAAGCTGAAAAAAGTTCAAGTTGTTTCCGTCAAAAAAAGAGTCTGATATCATTGCAATTTCTCTCTATTTTCAGAACCTGATTGTCAATGAAATAATTTCTGTGACAAACATTTTCATTTTCAGTTTGAGGGCATATCCTGACACGGATTTCCCTGAATCTACTTCAGATTTACACCAAAGCAGTAATAATCAGAGGCACTCTTTAAATGATAAACAGGTATTCACATCTTTAAATCTGCTCCCAAACAATTCAAGTCCCCATTTCTTTCTGTGAAGAGGTGAGTCATATTCAGGCAGAGATGAGTGACTGTGCCTGCATGGCTTCATGGGGAGTTCTGCTACCTGGAGGGAAGGCTACCAATATGTGGCTTCTGTGTGATATTTAGATTCTCAGGCTTTAAAATCTCCCTTTTCTTTATGAGGACTAAATCCATATTCTCAAAAGGACAAATCAAAGCAAGATTTGTTTCTCTCCCTGCATTTTTCAGCCTGACATGAAGAAGCCCATTCAACAACATGAAAAGTTCAAAATTATAAAGTTCTGTACTAAAATATTTAAATCTGAGGCAGGTTCCATTTTAATGGACTGAGGCATAAAACTTCACATGTACCAACAATGCAAGCGCAGTCCTCTTTATTGCTGATCAAAAGCACTTGGATAAAACCATCAGTCTTCACACAGAGGTACTCTAAGACAGATTTGTGGGAGTTACAAATTGAAGGCAGAGAAAAGCAGCAGCCCAGCATGAGTGAAGAAAATTCAGAGGCAAATAACTTGTCAGACTGCCTAGGGCAAGGCTGTTTGGATGACTGGCTGCCCAGTCCTGTGCAAAGAGAGAGAGTCCTGACACTGCTCAGATTCCCAGGATGAAAAGCCAAATATGACCACAGTGTTCACTGAATTGTGTGATATAGGATGTAGATTTTCCTTGAATTAAATCCCATTCAAGTTACTGTGTAAGAGTTAGAAAAGATGGGCAAACTCCTTTTGATTTTTTCAATCTGTGATTGTTATTTGGATAACAATTAAATTACAATGAGGTAATATTGCAGTAGTAATGTGAAGAAAATTTTTCACTCCAGATATGTTATCTGTATCCAGTGGGAAAGGAACACATGAGTCTGTGTTGTGCCCTTTGTAATTCAGGCCAATGGATCAGCAATATCAGAATTAGAAAACGGGGAATAGAGTTTTTGTGATGTTCATTGGTCAACACAGATCTATGATCTGGCTCAGATTTCTGTTAATGTATTTGTTAATTGTAAGTTTTCTTCCAGGAATTTGCATGAACATATGTCAGTTTGTGGGATATTTCTGAACTTTTCACTTTGACTATTTGCTGTGTGATTGACTAATTTGTCTATCTGGGTGTATAAAATATTTTAAACAGGTGAGTTGAAGAACCAACAGCAAACACTGCACTTCCCTCTGTAAATGTACAGCTGAAACTGTAACTACATTAAAATACACTAAATGTTTGAAAAATTGTGGCATTTCTGTGAGTACATGGTACCGCATCTTCATCCTGTCATGCTTTGAACAGTGCAACACAGTAACATGGGAGCCACATTTGTTTATTTTATTTGATAGAATAACAGGTACCTGGTTTCCTATGAACCCGCAATCAGTAGCATCCTGAAATTCTGTAGGAAAAGTAATGGGAAATGACCCACCCATTGTAAAGGACAGCAGGATTTTATTCGGTGTAGTACTTAGCCATGATAGACAGAATGTGGCAAAACCTCTTGGACTGTACTGTGCTTCTGTTCAGGCCTCTTTCCAGAGGGTATGAGCAAAACAACATCACCAATTTTTTCTGGTTTTATATTACATCTAGATTGATGATGTTTACACTGATGGTATTTTCTCATAAGAGGATTGTAGAAGAAAAAAAAATACAATATTATTTGGAACATAAAAATAACACCAGCTTTTTCCATGAAACTATCATAATATCTGTTTTATGCTGTATATTACATATGCCTGCTCCTCAAAGGTGACAAAAGTAATCCAACCTTAAATTCCTTGCAATGTATAGTTTTCTCCTCTGTGGATTTCTGCATGTACGGAAAGTAACATGCTATATTATTAAAGATTCTAACTGCTCTAACTAATACAGCCAGATTGTCTTTAACAGAAAAAAAAAAAAAAGGCGGGGGGGGAAGGCAGGGGGGGAAAGCCAGCTTTGGCAATATCAATCATTTTTATTAGTTAGTAAACAGGCCCTGAACTTCAGCTGAATTTCTGTCAGGTTGTCACACTGCAGTTACAGTGATGTAGCTGAGCTAATCATCTGGTAGGTGCTGGCAGGAACCAGTAGCAAAAACAGGGGTTTCGCTCTTAAAGCTTGTTTTGAAGATGTCTACAAGCTGTCAGCAATACTCCATAAAACATAGACCTATAAACATTATTTCAACCTGAATCTGATACCAGCCAACTAACAACTTTCTGCTTGTCATAAATGTGTATACAGACCAGCCTATTATGGACTGATATGTTTTTTTCTGTTGGAATAGATTGGATGAACGCCAGTATATTTTCTTTAAGACCCATAAAAAGTAAGAGGGCATGTTTTTAGATTTGTTTTAAAAACTGCACAACTTTTTTAAGGAAGAGGCAGTATTTTTTTTTTTCTTATACCAGCTGACATTGTGCACCAATCTACAAACCTTTGAATCTCAACAACATCACACACAGCTGTAGGGTTGACATTTCTCATCTCAAGATTCTGGACTGTGTTATACAGGTGGAAGTATTGACAATGATAGTTTGCATTTCTCCATGTGTACAGGCTTATAAAATGCTTTAAGTCTTCCAGCAGTTATTCTATTTAAAAAACAAAAGCCTTTCAAGGAATAGATAGGGGACTAAACTTATGACTCCACAAAACCAGCAACAGCACAGATTCTCTAATGTTGCCTGGGCTGGGGGTCCTGAGGTAGATAAAGCTTCTTTATCACTTTACTGTTAAAGCAAATATATAGAATTATGTATCTACTCCTTCCAGGTACCTCAGCACAGGCCCTTTGGAGCAGTTTTTCAAGGAACCACTTTCTCAAGTGAGAAGAAAAACAAAATGTAGCCATTTGAAACTCTGCCTCCCATGAGGAAACATGGATTGATTTCTCAGGCTAGCTTGGAGAGATTATTGCATTTGTTCAAGATCAAGAGACTCAAAAAAAAGTTGTCTCCTACATTTTATTTAGGATCTCCTACTAGACTGCTTACTAGTGCTGAGCAATTTCACCCTTAACCTCTCACAAAATCACCAGATCGTTCTTCCTTAATCTGTTTGCTGCCAGTGTGTGTACTAAAATTCCCTCACTTTTCAGGAAAGTAGATACTAGCACGAGGCAGAGGACACCAATCTTTTCCAGGCAAGCAGTCGTGGCACCAGTAGAAAATCTTCACTGTCTTGCTGTGTGGCAGCAGAAGCTTCCATTTGTTTAGCTAATATAAAAAATGAGCAAATTAGTACTGCTCAGAAGAGTTTTGTGTGTTACATACACCTAGGATAAACCCACACTTGGCCTAAATTAATTCTCACAGCAACCAAAGAATACTAGCACAGGTACACCTGTATGGATAAAATCTGATTTTTTTAGTCCTGTAACCAGAACACACTCCAAAGAAAGCTGCAAGAAACTTGTCAGTAGAGGATGTTGATCACAGAAAAAAAAAAAAAATTGCAAACGTGTTTGGCTTTTGACTTTTAGCACCTTGCATCTGCCTGGCATTTCTCAACACTTAGATCACGACTTCCTTCCATTTGGAATTTATTGAAAAACTAATTTATAGACATAATTCTTGTACTGCAGTATATTTGTAGAGAGATAATTCAAACACTTTGACATTTGACATTGAAGCAGAGTTCATTAGACCTGTACCAGAAGGTCACAATATGTGTTTCTGTTTGCAGTTTGAATGTGTATAATTATTGGAACAAAGTTTCTGGATCAAATGCTCATAACTATTATATACTGAATTTCCCTTAAAGCTTAAAAAAACTTCTCAGTGTTTGCATAAAATTGTTTCAATATTCATAGTAAAAGGGTATGTATTCCTTAGTGTATTCATAAATAAAAGGATATAACAGTTGGAGACAGAGTATACTCATTCATTTTTATAAATAGGCATGTCAGCTAACTTATTTAACAGTATTCAATCAGTTCTGGTAAGTGTGGGTTTCACACCTCACTATCAGTTGAATTTCTTGAACACAAATAGACTGGTTGTCTAAAACACAATCAGCTCTTTCTGCTTTGACCCAAAATCATCCTGATTTCCTTTGTATGATGCTATTGACTCTGAAAGATCAAGCAAACGTCATCAGTCTGCTCCTGCAGGTGTCTCTATGCTCCCTGTGTCATTCAGAGCACCAAGGGGCTGCTTTGACCTGTCCCCAGTTATGAAAGGTAGGGGGGGAAAAAAAAGATGACAGAATGCAAGGAGCATACTTCAGTTCATTATTACCACTGCAATGACAAGAGTCCCAACTGCCTCAAATTACAGTGTAAATTTTTTGTGTGCTTTAGACGTTTTTTTCCTTTTTTTTTTTTTAATCACCTGTGGTGTGTTAAACGAAAATGAAAAAATAATGGAGTTTGGCAGCTGGTGCTTTAGGTGATGACTTTCGTAACAAAAAGCTGTAAGCTTGTTATTTAATTGGCAGGAGACTGAGAATGAGGGAATTTGGAGCAGTTCTGATAGCCAGCCACCCTCAGGGACGGTGTTACATGAAAGTTCATAAATATTGGTGAGGTACCATTACTGCTGTTATTCATGCTTGCTACATCAATTTCAAGAACTATATATTTGCAAATATTTTACCATTGTTACTTATACTTGAGCAATAAATCTAACAGTGGTATGTTACCTATCATAAACCACAGCTCAGCAGTGTAGCACTTGTGGTTCTCAAGAAAATCATCCACTAAAACCAAAACTTTGAATGACATTTTACTAATGATTTCAAGGCTGTCCAAAACTTTACAGTGCTGGATCATTACTTGTACTCCGTAACTCAGAGCCTCTGATTTGCTTGCTTTGGGCTTGGCTTGGGGATTGTCATCTGTTAATTTTGTTACTTTGTTTCTTGAATAAGACTACAGAAACAGGCTATTGTTTGTATTACATGCACAGCATTTGGAATGGCTTATTACATAGAATATTATGGAATATTATGGAATATTACATAGAATCTGCACTGTATCTCTGGGATTTACTTTTCAGGAATAGTTTCCATGAAGATGGCATTCATCCTGAATCTTTGTAGTCTTGCTTTTCCCTACTGAAAAATGTTAGAATGAAATAATGAGTGGAAATGAAGCATTTTCACCTGTGTTTTTTTTTTTCCAAGTTCTCTATCTTTTCAGATTTCGATTTGTCTGCTGAGGGTATAGCCATCAGTAATGACATACACAATGCTTCATGCTTCAAGTTGGTGCTGCCCAGAAATGCTGAGCCAAATAATGCTTCCAGTAAAAGCAGTGTAAATAAAGATATTTCAGGATTATTCTGTCCAAAATGGGACACAGATTCCAGCATCCTTTTTCTAAATATACTCCATTAAAATTTTGAGCAGCATTTGTGCTTTAAAGTTTAAATGCCGTAATGGTACAAAAAGCAACAAAACTTAAGTATTACATGTGATTAAGTCATAAAATATAATTATGAAATATTTGCTCTGGTTAAAAAAAACACACAGTAATATAGTTACACAGTCAGTTTTGATGTGTGTGGCAGCAGAAATGGATGTGTCACATTATTTAGTAAAAATAGGTCAGATGAGTGGCTTATCAGTGGAATCCTGGTACAGCAATGCTAAAAACATTGCAATGCTCTGAAAACATGCCTAGGTGAACAGTACCACCAAAACTGTGCCTTCCTGTGCATAAGTATAATTCATGTTCAGCCTTATTTACTGTTTCTTGTGGCTATTACTCCATCCCTGCTTTGGAGAAACACAAATATATTGATACAGCAAAGATTTCTTTCACCTAACAGAGGAAACTCTGGTTTATCTGAGTCCCTGCAGTGTACCAGTATCACAGCAATGTACCTGGTGCATTCTGTGGGACACTGCTCATTAGAAGTGACCAGCTTTATTTTCCATACAAATAAAAGTTTGGAGCTGATTTTAAAATGCTATCTTTCCTCTTCTTTACTCAGCATTCAAATCTTCTCCCACAGATATTGTATTCTGTAAGTAATTTTTACCCCAATTAGATCATATTTTAGCTATCTCATTACCAGAAGTTCAACATTTACCTTTTCTCTCTATTTTTTCATAGAATTCCAATCATTAAACCTGAAAGGCAACAACACTTGCATGGAGAGCATATGTTTTTCAGAATATATGGTTTCTTGGAATATAGGTGTTTATCTTGGCTTTTTACCTTCAGTTTTATTGTTATTTAAGCACCAAGCCATTGTTCTCATTGGAATTACCTTTAAAAATAAAAGAGCAGGGAACATTTCGCAGAAACGATTAGATGACATGTGAGTGAGCCAAACGGGGGAAGCACAATCCATTTGTATTTATGTGTTTCCCTTCAGTAGAAAAGAAGTTGACTACCCTGTAATAACAAAGATTGAAGTGATTGTGCTTTGAGGCTGTTGGCACTAACTTTTATAATGATCATGACTGAGAATGAAAATAACAGAATGGTCTTTCCCAGCATACAGTTTTTCACCTCTGTCATATTGTGCATCTCTAGATTTCAATTTGGGTTCACAATCTAGGGAAGAAATTGATAGATCCTAGATGTTGCCAAAGTGAGATAAATCACCCTTGTCTCTCCTCAAACATTGGATCCCTCACTCAATGCCTTTGTGCTTGCAATGTCAGGTAGCCACCATGGCTGCTCCCCTTTCCCTTCCTCCATTCTTCCTTTGCTGTATGTCCTACACTTCACTCATAATCAGTTTGCACAACTACATTTCTCTTATTCATGCTTTTCTTAATTTTGTCTGGAATTCTTTGGAAAGAATCAAAATCACTCTAAATAATCTCTTTAAAATATGTGCCAGGAGCTTGAGAAAGTTAAAGAAGTATTCCACTGGTCCTATGCCCTTTGTATTGGGTAGTAATTTTTAGTAGTCAGTCACAGAAAATTTTCATCTTCTTCTACCTTGTGCTAGACCAGGTCTGTACAATATGCTGGATAAATAATCTTAAAACAAATAAACAAGATACATTTTGAGTGTTCTTCAGACTTGGGCTTGGGTGGGGATATGGGAAATCATGTAAAATCTGTTTACTCCTTGTAAATCATAATCTCTGCAGTGTACACAATGTTTTACAAACTGTAAAGCCAAGCAGAATTATTGAGATATTTCTCAATATTGTCATGAGATACCAATGATAATTTGCTTAGTTTTCTGTTTCACTAAATACCAGAAATTAACTTTTCATTACATTGTATCAAATTTCATTAGAATGATAGCCATGAGTAGGTGGCTGTAAAACTCTTATTTGAAGTGTTAAAACCAGAAGACAAGTTTGTGTTTGACAAGAACATTGGAAATTTATATATGAAAATTACAATGATAAAGAAAGTACAATATTTAAGATGGAATGAGAATTGGGGTTTTTCTAAAGGGGCTGATTAACAGATATGTTACACTCTTTCTTCAGATGAAATGTTTTATTTAAACTACTCATGAATTCTTGTTTAAGTATAGAGGCTATTAACTGAACTGCTGTATTTTAGTTATTTCCCCCAATGGAAAGAGAGACACAGTTTTAAGTTTTTCCATTTCCTTACATGAATATATTGAATTAATCTTTCTATTATTTTTATTACCTGCTCTTTTCTATTTGTGACAATAGAGTGTGGAATACTAAATATAAGGAAGGTATTTTTAATAGCAGATATCAATATTCATATTAGGTGTTAGATCTCTCAAAGACCTGATTTTCAGACAAGAGTCAAATACAGAAAATGTGTTAGTTCATGAGTAAGAATAGTTGTGATAGAATGGTTCTCCACTTGAACCATCACCTGAAACTTTTAAAACTAAAGGGAACATAAGGTTAAACACTTAATCGACTAAGCCAGACTTTACTGGAAACAGAAATAAGTCATTAATATATTTTCCCTATCTCTTACTCCCATAACTGATCTCATTCCTAGAGAAACGAGCAGCACCTTTACCATCTAGATCATCACTCTGCATCCTGGCCATCCCAGCTGTTATGCTTTTAGATACTGCCCTTACACTCCCACCTCCTAGAGCTGTTATGAGTCTCTGTGTTTTCCCACATTTTAAAATACTTTTGCCAGAGCTTTTAGCTGCAGAGAAATGCACTTTAAATGTAACTGAAATCTCAAAAGGCCAATAAAATAGGATTGTATTAAAGCAAGCCATGATTTGACATCAGCCTTGCTTTTGTGGGATTGTCTTTTGATCTTTGAATGCTTGGATTTAGCACCACTGAAGTGTCTTTTTTAGTTTCTGCTGGTCACTTTAAGATACAAATTTGGAAGTGTACTTTTTGTGAGAAGTGCTCTGACAGTCCTTTTTATAATGCTGCACTTAGATCCTCATCTGTATCTCTTGTGTTCTTGCTCTCACTCTGGTGGAATCAATGTGGATTTTTGCAGTCTATGTGAATGACACCTCCAAAACAGTCTGGACCTGCTTTTTTGTGCCTTATCTGGAAAAGGTTAGATTAAAGGTAGCACAAAGCAAAACTTCCAATGTTATTTCTAACACAAAAATATGTACATTTCAGGTAGGAAGCATGAAGCAGTTATTATAGAATTTATTTGAATTAAAGCTACCTTCTAATCACAAAATCATCAATTAAAAAAGGGTTAAGAAAGGATATTGTAGACCTCTGCTAAAGGTGTGAGTATCTTTTTCATTAGGCAGTCCTTTCATGCCCCAGCAGGAAAAGTGAAAGGTGCCAATCACATAGAAGTAAAGGACATTTATACTATGTAAATATTAATCTTCTGTAGACATGAAAAGACAGATTAAAATATTTAATCAAGAATGTGATGGAGAATTAAGGGGTGGGGAAGGAAGTAAAACCCCCTACATATCTGTTGAAATTTGTGGAGTTTTAATGTACTAGAATAATCTGAGGCATTTGGCTAATATTCAAGTGCTATTATTGACTGCTTCTCATAAATACAGATACTTTCTGCCTGTAACCAGGTCTTAACACTTTAATACTAGAAAGTGTCTTTAAAACAATTTTGAACGTGACTATAGGCTTATAAAATAGGTACAGGAATTATGTAGATATAATAATCATATTAACCATAATAATAAACATTCCTAATGCTAATTCTAATACATTTCAGAGTTGATCTAAACATAATACAGCTTTAGCCACAGTAGTAGCACTAAGTAAAAGAGAAATTCATGCTGTAATGTTCAATACAATCTTTTTCTACAGCACAAGCTTATTTTTTGGCCTGTCCAACTCAGGACTCACCAGTGTTAACATCATGAACATATAAATATGGTAACATTAGTAGTTCTTCAATAGGAATAATGAATATTCTTAATGAAAACAACAATTTATTTTCTATCTTTATTGCTAGACATATTTAATTTTATCAGGATTACACAAAGAGAACCATTTCTACTCTTAACAGTGATGAAATGCAAGATGGCATCAATTCTTGGCAGGGATTTTGGGCACAAATTATGTACAAACCATATATACAAATAATGAGTGATGCACTTGATGAATTTACATTTTTAAACACAAGTTCATTTGTTTTCAGTGAGATGTATGCATGAACTCCACATTTATAGGCCTATTTGAAATACTGAAATAGAAAAAGAAGACAGGACCTACCAGCAAGAATTATGACTTACTGCAAGAATCTGGATGCCACCCTTTTTACACTAGGAAATAGTATTACACCATATGTCAGTTCTATTTATTTGCTTACCCATATGAGAATTTCTTTTTTACATCCTTGTTAGCTTGTCATGACACTATTTATGCTAAACATGCCTGCATGCCTGCTCCCTACCTTCTGTAAGAAGTAACTGTACTAGATCCATCCCCAGCAGTTAAACTTCATGGGTCTCCCAGAGTTCACTGTAACCTTTATAGGTGCAGTTGTACCCTATGCAAGGATATGTGGGAGAAACCTGTTCCTTGAGAGGATTCACACATCATTCTTCTTTAGCTTGCATTCAGAGAGGCAGCACAGAGGTCAAGAAAGTCCTGCTGGCAAAGAGCCAGGGTCAAGGCGAAATCGGGCTCTGCATGGCTGTCTGCAGCCCTGGCTGTCAGATTAGTCCCCAGGCTGGCAGTGGACTTAGGGAAAGCTTTGAGGGGAGAGAAAAAACTCCCTTTATCCTGTCAAAGCCATACCAAGATCTGTTCGGTTTTCCCTTCTGCAAAATCCTTAAAAAGTGACTTTTCTATTCGTGTAGAAAAGCTGTCCCCATGCCCACTACACATCTGAACACCATCAGTGCCTGAGAGCTGCCTAATGTCCTGTTTTCAGGGGGTCACAGGGCTCATTTGAACTTCCACAATGCCTCCAGTTTTCCCACTCTAACCTTGACATAAAGCCTTTTCAGCAGGACTCTGTGGCTGTGAGGTTTTAGTACCGTGAGGCTGCATTTTGTACAACTCTCCTGTCTTCACAAGTTTCTTATAAATGCAAAATTAAATCGGTTTCAGGGACCTCACTGGGAATATCTCCCTATTGCTCTGATGACAGACACTCTGCAAATAAAGACCCCCCCCTTGCTGGAACGGATGGTTATCTTTACTTTCTACTAGACTGGTGTTAAATTGCTACAACAGCTGGTAAATACAACCCAGCCTTACAAGAAATTGCACGAGTTAAAAAACTGCAGTGACTATGAACAAAGGGGAGAAAATCCAAATTAGAGGTTGCTGCAGTTCTGTTCTGTAAAGGACTATTTTATTCCAAAGAAACTCCCAGTGATGCTTCCATTGGTGCCACAATGTTTTGTAATCTCTGGACAATAATTTCAGTTCACTACATGATTGCTTGCAGTAAAACGCAAGAATCAGGGTTTGATCATTTACTCACTAAACTTTCTGAAAATTTTGATTGTTTACTTATTAAGCTTCTCCCAGTCTGAACAGGAGTTTACATGGTAAGAAAACAAAATAAAGAACATTTATACTAAAAACTGGGATTATTTTAAATTAATTAAAAATTGCTAAAGCTTATGTATCTCGTTTCACTAGTAACAAGAAAATCTTGGTGCTACATTCTTGTGTTTTCAGACAGAATCTCCTTGAGCAAGGCAGACATTGTGTATCAGTCCTAAATCAAACTCATCACCGTTATTATCTTCCTGCGTGTACAGGATTTCATCCATCTAGTGACGGAAACAATTTCACAGATAAACAGGTCATCTGGGCCTTTATTAAGGTCTGTAAAATGTAATGGGAATCATCCTGATTTCAAGCATCAGCTTTTTTATCATCAACCAGCTGTTTCTAGTGCTGGAAATAAGCACAGAGGTGTTGTATTTAAACCATTTAATGTTCCTCCTATACTGCTAACAAAAAGAGTGCCATGGAAAAATCCTGTTGCTGAAGCCAGAAGACTGAAACTGCTTCACAGCCAAGGGGCATCTGAAACAAGTTTCCACATCCATATGTACACAGCACTTAGTGGTCCCTATATACCACATGGGAAGCAGATACCTATACACAGGAAGTGCGCTGCCAGTCCTAAGATAGTATTTCCTGGACTTTCTCAAAATTAAATACCTGAAATAAAATGGACATTTCATTGCACATCATCAGAGAGGTATTTTTATAGCATGAGAATGGATATAAGTACAGCAGAATATTTAATGGACTGGCCATGCAGATCCATCTGGGTTGGCATGGGAACCCTAAGTTTTCCATGGTCATCCCCAAGTATCCAAATGGCTCAGAAAAAGCACACTGAATCATGTATATTCGGGGAATAGGCCTTATAGAGAATTTTCCTCATCCAAGAATCTACATTTTGAATAGAAGAGAAATCTTGGCCTTTCCCTTAAGCGAAATGTGTTCAGTCTTACAAGTCTGAATTAAATCAGTAGTGCAGAGATTCAGAGTCAAAGGGATGGTTGACTACCCTCTAATGACAGAAAATGCAAAAAAATTTTAAGTCTCTAAAACAAGTTGGTTACCCAAACAGATGGTGTCCATCACTGCTACTTTTGTCCTTAAAAATTAAATTTGTAAATAGCTGATAATGAATAAACCAAAAACATGCATACAGAAGACTAAATAAAATCAGCTTACATGAACAGACTGTAAAGAGAATAAGTTGAAAACCTATAGAGGAATTAGTCCTGAGAGTCTCTCACTTTGTTATTTAGCCAACACATTTCTTTCAGTGGTGATGGTGTGAAATTGTTCAAAGAAAGAGGTATCAACTTTTTTTCAGTATTTGTATCTGTTTTCTTGCTGTCCTTAACCCTGTGTGTAAAGGTTGTGTAAAGCAGCAACAAAATATTGCATCAGAAGTTTTACTGTTAATATAGCAGTTTTCTCTCTCTAAGTAGAAGGAAGCAGTTATTCAATGGGAATTTATTTTGTACATGGAAATTACAGCAGCATTGCTGTTGTGAAATGGAACAACATGGATCCATTCCTTGGCAACAATCACAGTGAGGAAGAGAAATGATGCAGTAAACATATGTAACCTATTCCTCCTGCAAACCAAATAATGTCTCCTCAGAGTCCTCCTCGGATGCTGCAATACAGAGAGGTTTCAGTAATCCTGCCCTGTACAAAATATTGCAGGAGAAGGAAGATAAATCAAAGGACTCCTATATTTAACTTTCAAATATATTGGTCATCCTAAAACTGTACTTGTTCCAAATAACTTGAGTAGCTTGAGAACAATGAAGCATTGTTGGAATATATGGCTTTGAAATATCTCTCATTACATACACTGCAGATCATCAAAAATAAAAAACATTTGCCAGACCTGGCCCTGATTATCTTTTCCTTTCAGTCTGGACATAAAATTTTATGGCAGAGAAATGGGAGAGCACAAAATAAGGATTCTATTCCAACCTCTACCCTGTCACCCTGGGTTGTCCTCTTTGGTCCAAGAGCAGCAGTTATGGTGGATAAGTTGGACCAGTCCCTCCTGCAGAAGCAGCCCTTAAGCTGCCCTCAAAACCAAATTTACTGCCCTTACCATCCATGAGCATGGATGTAGAGGCCAAGACATTGAGACCGATGTGGGATGCACTTTACCACTGTAAATTGATGTGGGCAGTGTTATGCCATGCCCAGGTTCAGCAAAGAGGCAGGCGAGGAGCAGCTGAGGAGATGGGGAGGCCAGAAAGTTCCTCTTCTCTGCTGCCCCGGACACAGAGCTTCAACTCAAACACAGAAACAGTTCGTAAGCAAAAGCCAGAGGCAAATAAAAACAAAAACCCCTAATCCCTTTATCTCAGTGCGGTCAGGATTCTGTCTTTACATTTATATTTTTTAAGATCAACTTTAAACAGATGTAGCGGTCTTCAGCTGCTTTAATATTGCAGGTAATTGAACTAATGCTCAAGCATTATGTGTTGCAAATAACACAAGATAATAAGAAAATCCAGGACCATTTAGATGATTCAGGTTGTAAAGCCTTATGTTTCCCAAAACAAAAATACCTGAAATGAAAAATCAATTCTAGAATAATTTACTGATGCATGGAATAGCTTTTACTTGTATGTGGACATAATTGCTGTAATTTCACTGGATCACTCTGATACTTGTAATTAAACGTATATGTAAGCTTCCTCAGAACCAAAATATCTTGAGGCCTTTAATATATTTTATGGTTAAAACCAAAATTAGTGCTTTTATTTATTATTACTATTTATTATTCAAGAAGCATACTCAACAATGTTCCTTGCAGTAATATAAATTGATTATATAACCATATTACAATTACTTCATTTTTCAAGTTAATGCAAATAAATGCTTTTTAAAAGTTACAATAATGGTAACTCATTTTCAACTCAAGTTCTTTCCCATATTAAATAATAAAAAAGTTAACTATGCTAACTTTAATTTTTTTTTCTTAATTTAAAGCAAATTGAAGTACCTGAATAGTAAAATAAAGTTCAAGTTTGGAGATGTAAATTTAAAATTCAATATATTATTTTGAGCCATATTTTTTTTATAATATGATCAGAAGCTTTTAAATTTCTAATTCTGTGGCAGCGTCCTGATTTCACAGAATCTGGAATTAAACCTGGATAAACACAGAGAAACCTGCCTTCATTAACAGAAATCCAATTAAACCATGCAGTTTCTTAGGATCCCAAGTGATGGTAGCGCATTAAGGCAGAAATCACTCACTTCAAGGGATCCTGACTAATACCATCTTTGGGATAGTGCCTCTCCACCACCTCTCTGTGTGAGCAGCATTTATTGTTGCTCAGGTTTTGTCACCCCTTCAAGCTCCCACCTTATCACAGGAAGTATCTCTTGACAGCTGCCCAAATGTTGCTCCTTGGATGTGTCCCTACCTTTCCCTGGTGCAGCCTGGCAATTCCTCTCAATGCAGAGTAGTAAATATAGATTTCTGGTCTAGGCATCACACTGACTGAGAACAGGAGGTGAACATACAGCTCAAAGGGCTCCAGATATTTACATACAATAATGTATCATGGAAACACTTGAGGTCAGTTGCCGAGGCTTGAGTTAAATGGCTTCTTCTGGCAGTAACTGTAAAAATAAAATGGGGCAAAAATTCTTGTTGTAAACTTAGAGGAACCTAAGGGAAATGGGGAGAGAGTGAGAGGCTTTTTTAGCCAGGAAATAGGTTAGCGTGGCATTCAAGTGGGAATGGGGTAGGCAGCAAAAGAAATTGGGCACCTTGCCTAATACTTCAGCCCCTCTGGGCCAAAACTAATGCTTAGCTATAATAAGAAGCAAATAAATTCCTTAAAATCCAATCCAAGCATATTGCTGGTGTGATCCTTCCAAAACAAGTTAAGTGTTTTAGGAGCATAAGCTCCATTGTAAATCACACCTGAGCCTGACCATGGTCTTGTAGATCAAAAGCCCTTTTATTTCAACCAAAATGTAGCTAAGGTACTGCAAGAATTGCAAGAGATAAGAATCAGCTTGTAACATGTTGCCATGAACACCGACATGATTCTTTGCATATGCAACTAACTACCCATTAGTTATCTCCATACTCTTTTCATTAGACATATCCATCCAAATGCCAATCACACTCTTTCCACTTACCATCTCAAATTTTCTTCAGAAGCTCTAATGTGGGAAAAGATAGCCAGATTCAAAACTAGGTTTGGTATTCATGCAATGAGCATTGCAGGAAGTTCTGTGGCTGAAGTTAAGTGACCAAACTAAATTATTTCAGTGGCCACCTTTGATGCAGTCACCCAGCTGAACCCCCATGCAGGGGTGGTGTTCATTCCAGTGGTGCCCAAGATGATGTGTGCTTATAAGATACAGAAATCTAATGCTTAGTGGCCCACGAGATCTTTTAGCATCCTGGCTTTTCTTCATAGCTTTTGCAAGTAGAATCCCTGTAAACTGATATATAAAGAGTTATGCCTCATATGGGAGAAGCTTTTTAAGCTGTTTCAGGGTAAGATGCCGACAGAAGAAAAGCCACCTCCTGTTTGTTGAGGCCATTGTGGATTTTTTGATTACAAGGTTATGTCTTGAGGCAAAAGCAAGCAGCTGGCAGGAGCTGGTGTACAGCATCTTTTTGTTTTTCTGAGACTGCTAGGAAAGCGTAAGGGAGTTCTTAGGGTAGGGAGAATGTTCACAGAGCAGTGCAGTGGGAGATCATCAGCACATCCCAGCACACACAAAAGAAGATGGCTGAGCATCTGCTCTGGAGCTCCAGAGTGTGCAAGCCAAGAGTTCTGGGTACTGGCAGTCATGTATGGAGATGGATCACAGTGTGCCTGCCAAGGGGATTGGATACTGGTAATCAAGCACAGAGACAGATATTTTGGTTGGAGGGCACAGAAAAATAGCAGAAAAATTAAGAATGATTCTTTCCAGTGCCTTATATGTGAGCAGACTAAAGAATCTATTTGCATTCTCATTGGCTTGAATATTTCCCACAGTAGAAATGGGGCAGAAATAGAGTAGAAATTTTAAATAATACGTATATATATTTAAATTATGCTCCACTCAACTTATTTAATCTATCTGTGCCTTCATTCTTCATAATTACTTTAAAGTCAAAAACATATGATAATGATTTGGATAGAAATATATGGTCACATAAGCATCCATAGTGGAGACAAAAACCTCAAAATTATGTAAAGAATAAATTAAGCCCATTCCCCTGGATGCAAAGGTATTTTAGACTCCAGAGCAAGACTCTCATACATGACATACATTTCTATTGCAATTGTAAAATGGGAAATGTTTTCTCCAAGGAGAAGCAGGTGTGAATGTTAAGGTCTGACTTTTTCAGCACCTGAATTACCTCTCCTTTTGAGCTATCCCGAAATGTTTGTGTTGAACTCCACAGGGTGGCACCAGTGATTGCGAAATTATCAAGAGGGAATTTTTGCCCTGCGGAATGAAGACGGCAGACTCTGGTAGTGGAGAGAGTGGATGCCATCTATTCCTCAGTGTGTAGGGGTTGGGCCAGCAAGTGCCCCTAGCAGTTTGAGGTACATAACAATGATTCAGCCATACTTATTATAAAGGCAGCTTCCATGGATTTTGAAAACTGATCAAGGACTGGTCCCTTTTCCTGGGAAAGTTTGATTAATGGGCATTAAAGGGCAATTGCACTTAGGTAATTCAATAATGCATTTGCAGTGAGTCAAATGCTGGAGTAAGAGGAACAAGGTCGAAAGCAAGCAAAGGTGTCATTTACACTCGTTGGGCTGTGAATATTTCTAACAGCATGTACTGTCTGTTCAAACTTTTTTTTGTTTTAATGAGGATAATCCACCTTAACGTTGGAATAATTAAGAGATATTGAGATGGCCAGTGCGCACCAAGACCTGGCAGGAGTGATCTGCTGTCAGAAGACACTTGCGTATTTCACACTGCAGCTGCAGAATTTCACAGCACATGATTTTTGTTATTATGCAGCTGATTAATTGTTTCTGTAATTATGTTACCACCTGAAAATGCTGCTGCTGTATAAAATGCCAGCCCCATGCAACTGAAGTGTGTTGGTGTCGACTAATAGATGTCTGGGTTAAAAAAGTCATTTTACAGCAAATAAAATTTATCTGCATGTAGCTGCATATCCACTACTCTTGGTCAGTGGAAGAATGATGGCAGCTCTATCAGCGTCACTCTCAGGTCTGTTGGCGCTCAAGAGAACCCACTATCTCCTGCCAGGAGTCTTTGAGGAGTCAGAGATGTACCAGTGTTCCTGCATCAGTTTTTGGAGAGGTTGAGAAACTAGTTGGCAGTGTCAGCAAATAATCAAATGGAAGAAGGGAAGGGATTAGCACAGTAGCGAAACATCAAGGAACTTCAAAATGAGTTTGGGGATGTTATCTAATTTACAGTTTGCCAGAAAGTCATCAGACAATTGAGCAAATTATCAAAGTAATCCTGTTTCTTCCTTGCATCAGATAGGAAATTTCAATTCTCAAAATCCAAATTCTCAAAACAAATTAAGTTTTTGTGTTTTGAGACAATTATAAGAGTTTTTTATGTCATTCATAGTGAAGTGGTTGCATTCAGAATGATAGACTTTGGTAGACACCTGTGGTGCCTGTTGTGCATTAATTTATCATCTCCTGCCATACATGTATTCTTCTGAGCTTCCTCACAATCTCTGTGTAGCTTTGTGTTTTACCTCTGAAACACAGCAGGAGCTGTGATTTTTAAGTGTATATTTAACTCTGCTGTAGAGTTGCCCAGAGACTTGATCTTGTAATTCATTATCTTGCCCCTTCAGTTGCCTAAGCTACAAAATTCAAATAATACTAATTATTTTCTAAACTGCTTTGATATTCTTACATGAAAAGCAAGTAAGTGCAAAATACTACTGCAGAATGTCATAAATGCCAGATAGGAACCATCAATAAGCACCAGGAAAAAAAGCCACTAATGTTCATGCCAGAATTTAAAAAATTCCCTGAGGTATCAGAAAATTTCTGAAATTGTTAGTATAAATTAGGGCTTCACTTATTTGTGCCCTCAATAGTACCAATCTCCAGCAGTACCTTTGTTTACATGCCTTATGTGATATTTGAAAATATTGGTGCAAACAAAAAGCCATGCCAAGATCTTGAAGGGAGAGGTAAAAGGATAGAAGAGATTTGTGCCACATTTTATACTTATAGAGGAAGTCCTGAATAATCCAATGACAGGAACAGAAAAGAAAAGGAAGCACATTTCAAGACAGCAAAATTTATCACTCTCCTGGAAGAATGCTGAAGATTGGGTAATACAGCAACAATTTTCCAGCCACAAAGGCACAATAACTATCATGTTAGATAAAGACTACCATGATTCAGAATAGTTTTGTCACGTCAGTAGTGGAGCCCAGGAATATTCAGAGAAAACACAGATATCTAAAACTCCTTACAACCACAGAAAATAGCAAGTGCTACAAATACACAAAGCACAATAATCAGTGGGAAGGAAACTTTCATTGTCTCGATGTTCTTCTGACACAGGAACATTTTTCCTCCTGTGGACAAATCCTCCAGTCAGTCATCTTTCTGAGCCCCAGAGCAGCTGTGAGTAGGGTCTTCACAACAGTGAGACATTTCCATCACAAATTTCCTCTCTGAAACTACAGGGTAAATAATTCATGGTTCTCATCAGAAAGCTCCTAAAAATGGAGAGTGAGTTGTGCTATGATTTTATGGAATTGGTTACAATTCAGACATCAACTGGAAGAACAGGCAGGTTGTAAAGGATTCTTGACTGCTCTTCCCAGCTTACATTTTGCATAAGCCATTATGGCATTTTTTTTTTTCAAAACACTGAAATATTGTTTCAGGAAGTCTTACATGTTCCAATAGGACATTGAAATGACTTTTCTTACATGAAGTCTTATTCAACATTGTTCTATGCTTTTTGCTGATTTTCTTCAAGCTTTTAGTGAAAAATAAAGGTTAAAAAAAAAAAATTAAAAAAAAAAAACCCCAAGGCAATATAATGGGGACAAATTAGTGAGAATAAAAGCAGGATAATTTTCATTGCCAATACATAGGTATGAACTAAAATATCAAAAGAAAAGCTCATGAAATTCCAAGCCTTTGAATGTCATGAAAACATTATAATCCAGTGAAGCTACATTTATGCCTATAAACTTGATATAAACATCAAATCATTTATATTTTGGAGTGTGTCATTGACAAGAATCACAATAGTAAGGAATTTCAAAATAAAGACAAATTCAAAAGATCCAGCTCAGAGAGTTATAATCTGACTTGTTTATACTTATGTCCCACCTCTTCCCCTCAAGCTCACACAGATACTAGACTAATTGTTTGCAGTGCTTCATTTTCTATTCCACAGTTCCTAAAATAATCACCTTCACAATTGTATCTATGTCTCCCTTTAAAACAACCATAATTAGGCCTGATTTTCAGAAATGTTAGGTACCCAGGCCTCTAATTTACTGTAGCAAGGGTGACAAGAAATCAGTGTCAAGCCTCTTATAGCACAAATCCAAAACTAAAGAATAAAAAGAAATAGATATTAACAAAAATATGCATCCTAATTCAATATATATTTCCCTAAAGTTGCAATTTTTTACACTGGTAATCCATAAAAAGCTAGTGTCTTGCTGAAGAGCATTGTCTAGCTAAAATCAGAACTCTCCAACTTTCCTGTTAAGGTTACAAAATTCCTGAGCAAGCAAATCCAATTGAAAAAAAACCAAACCCACTAAATATTAACCCTTAACCTTAAAACCTATCAAACCTGGGTGAGGTTGAATTTAAAATAAATCACAGCAAGGCATGGTTGGGCAGGCAAAAGCATCCCAGCACCTTTTCATGGAAGGGCAAGTAAGCCTGTTTTGCCAGACTGGCTCCCTCATTTCTTGGATGCCCAGTTGTTGGTGGCAGCCCCAGGTGCTCTCATGTCCCATACGCTCAGTGTTAAATTCACTCTAGGTCTAGGCTCTAAACAAATTTAAGGGACGATAAAGTGGAGTCTGTCTGCCTCTCCTAGTAATGTGATGAACAGAGTACACTGTAGGTATTCGGCAAATAAGGAAAAAGAAAAAATGTTTCAAGTATTTTATAGCATTAGTTGCATATTTTAAATTAACAATCAGCCGTAGACAATATACAAGTGGATGTAGGACAAAATGTTCCTGTTCTAGACTGAGACAGTTAAGTATTTTCTAACAAGCATAGTTTCAAGGTGATAATTCACAGTACAATTCAGAAAGAAATATTGTATGCAGTTTCACATAATAAACCTTTGCCCATTTCTTATGAAAATCTCAGAGAAAAATCTTTGGTATTTCATATTAATATTGTTCACATGAATTTAAAACAAATGTAATGGCCCATTACACTTTTGTGCCTCTCAACACACTTTGCATACAAATTGAAAATAACATCTTACTGCCTCACTCTTAGTGAAACCAAAGCAAAAGAATGCATCTAGTCTAAGTATTTAAATATACTCAGTTTATTTAAAAGCATTAAAAAAGTTCTATCAGCTTTAATCTCCCAAACCCCCAAACTTCCCTATGTCAGAAACTCTCACTTTAAGTAAATTAAACAGGAATATCTGCCTACCTTACTGCAAAGCAATGCTGCAGAACTCATACTTTCCCTATGTTGAAGACCACATTACTTTATTTATTTTTGGTTGCAATTTTACATAAAAGGAAAGGGCGCCCATTAAATTTAATTAGGGATTTTTATTTTATATAGATCAGATCAAGATACTGGGCACAACATTCAGCTGGCAGGACTTACTGTAGCTACAGCTGCTTAATGATCTGGCCCAGTTTGTACCTTGACTGCATTTTTTGTTCAATAAGCCATGATACTCTTGGCCAAAATATTCATGGCCAAACAGACGTTCTTGATTCCATCCATTAGTTAATATTATGCCAGCTAAAGAAAAGAAATGGCATGAATTATAACCTTCATCTTTCTTTTCTTTGTTTATTGACATCAGAATGTGGAATGGTAGGGAATGTTTTATCTCCATACTGCTTTGTTCACAAAGTTGTTTTTTATCTGCTATAAATTCAACTGCAAAAGCAGGTGGGTGCTTTTTTCTGATACAATTCTGGGTTTGGTTCTTCTTAGTTCTAATATCCCAAACTTTTTTCTTCCCATGGAAATTAGATTAAAAGTTTCAAAACATATAATACATACATGCAAAATGATGCATCAGGAAAAACATCAATCTGAAAATAATGGGTCTTAAAAAAAAAGTACTTCTAATGGACCAGTTATTTGGTAACCCTCTACTCTAAAATCTGGTTTTAGAGTGGATATTAAATTAAGGTAGTTAATGGATTTGTTTGGGGCAACATCTGCACTCTTTCTTAAAGGAAACTCCCAGATGACACTGCTCAATCAGCTGAGAGCAGGTTTTAAAGAAGGTGCATAAAACAACAAAATGACCTTCTGAAAAATTAGAGTCCCCTTATGAGCTGAAGTCTCATTGACGCTGATCAAAGAAGTCAGTAGGGAAAGTCTGCAGGGTCACTAATGCTCTGGGACTTCAGGTCTGTCCCTTACAATGCTTCAGGGACCTCCAAGAGCTGTTTGGTTCATTGTAGCAGGCTTGTGCCATTGTACACGATGGCAGCTTTTCCTGTGCTCCCAAAACTCCTTTTTATGGCAACTTATGTCCCCTTTAATTTCAGAGAGAGAAGAACACCATTTCTTCTGAAACTGGACAAGGTCTACCACCTTTTTTAGAGATATCACTAGCTGTATGAAATAATTATTTGTGCATAATGTCAGCACCAGCCTGTACCTCTGCAGTCTCTCTCTTTCAGCACGATCTTATTTTCTTTCTGTGTAGCCTAGTAGACTGGGCTACTATCCTAAATATTTTGTTTACCACTAGCTTGTAATAATGAAGTTGCAGTTAGAAATCTTGCACCACAGCTTTAGTATTGGATGGTTAGGTTTACTTTTTATACCCAAAATAATTACACGTCAGGTGGGAGGCAATTTTCTGTTTTTCCTGTGTTTTCTAATCTGTATAAATCTACAGGGTTTCTACCAGCATTCAAAACAGACAGGTATTTGCAGAATACCTGCAAAAATATTTGCAGGGATTCCAAACAGATTAAAATTGTGACTGGCCTGGTAGAAAAATTACAAGATTTTTACTCCAGCAGTGTTTGTACTATATCCTTCAGTTAATTATGAGCCATCCAAAAGACTAAAAATACAGTAGTTATGAAACTCTTCTTTATCCCTTGGAACTATGCTGAACAATGCAGTCCTGACTCCCTGCTAGATTACTGGAAGGCAAATATTAAATTCCAGCAAAGAAGCAATTACTAAATCCATGTCTGTAATTAATTCACTACTGATTAGTTCTGACATTCAAGCAGTCTGACTGGACCTAAAAAGATGGTTAAAGTAAAAGAGAAGAAAAAATGTGTAGTGTAAAATAACATTTGATTCTGTTATGAGCAAAAACAATACCATTAAATGAACACTGATTTTTTTTTGAGGTGTCAAGATTTGAAATTTAGCCCTTCTCCCATCCAAAACACCTCACATTGCTTTCAATAATTTTAGTATAGACACTATACTGTATATCAGGACCTAGCCTGGTGGAAATCATTACAGATCTATTGAACATTATTTTTTCTTCATATTATTGCAGGCATTGGTGTGATTTTTGTTTATTGATCTATTTATTACAAGTAATCATGCAAAAATATGTTCTGTTGTTCACCATTTTTTCTCAGTAACAGTACTAATTAAAACCTTTAAGTAATCCAGTTGCACAGCTTGTGTTTTTAAGTGACTGACAAAACATCTGTAAATGCTAGTATTGGAAGAGAACAGCTGTAAATGTTCTCTGCATTAGCATAAATTACCTGGTGAATATCAATAAATGCTTCCACAGAAATAAGATTGCTGCAGAGATATTTCAGTAGCTCATGCTAATCAACTAAAATAAAATGTAAACAACTCCAAAATTAGACTCAGTAAATCATATAGCACCTCGGTGGGAAATAAACTGTGGGTTCCAGTTTTTTTAATTCAGAGGGACTGAAGAAACACATTTAAATTTCCTTTAAAACTGTCACTCTTCTAGCTACTCCTTCTGAAAGCTGCCTGCTCATGAAAACGACTTTTTGATCTTTACATACAAATAAACTGTTCCTGAGGCAGAGTGGGGGTATAAGCATAGGTGTGTGTATTTACGTACCCTGTTTGCTTCATCAGGCATCTCCAAAGGCATTCAGCAGCCAGGTATACTTGCTTTCCTTCCCATTGGCTCATGTCTCAGCATGACCCCAGTTTGACCCTGCATCTGCAGCATTCAAAGCTAAAGAAATGGTGCAGCGGCACAGAGGGAATTAGAAACAGTATCTATCACTGATTAAACTATTGATCAGCCACTCTGCTAAAGCTAAGGTACTCCTCCATTTGGAATTAACTACTGAACATGGCTTGCAACAAGGTGAAAGGCCTGACCCAAACACAGAAAAGATACAGAAATGCTGAGACAAAGACATGCAAGAGAGGTGGAAGGAATCTTGATATCCGCTAGAAAAGCACTGTCATAGTGGAAGGGGAAGTTTGCACAAAAATTTTGCAGACCTGTTTCGCCCCCCTAATAGTTGTTGTCTGTATCACCATCGTGCCTGCTATCCAAACCCTGAGCAGGACTCAAGAAATGGAGCTCTATTTTTAAAACTCATTTAAAAGAGTGGTGCCTCATTCTGATGCTGAAGTGAGTCCACATCTTAAGTGGGGAAGATACTAATAGGTATTCATGTTCAAGGCACTGGACAAAGGAAAACTAAAGGGGAAATTATGGAAGGAGTTAAGGTTTTGCCTAAGAGACTAAAGAGCAGAATAACTCAAAGCATCAGCACTCTGAGGATTAGTAGCGTAAGACTGTATTTGTCAGACAAAATGTGATGCAGTAATCAGAAGCTGAAGCATAGACAAATGGGCAAGGCCTGATCTTTGTGTAGCTGCAGACAATGAAAGCAAGTTTTAGATAAAGACATTTGTCTGATACAAAAGAGAATGAATCAAGCCATAGCCAAGAACATTTTACAACCTTGGGCTGTTCAGTACACAGCAGGGATGGACCAAGGGAAAGCTTAGGAGCTGAGTTGGCAGACGACACAGGGCTTTTACATGTGCTTTGTCACATCAAATGCCCATTTGCTGATAAGCTCATGTCTTTGCACAATGTAAAATGCATGTCAGTTATGGAAGTCATCATTCCTATCTGGACTATGTCCTGACTTCATCTTAATATTTTTTAAATGCTAATTATTGTAACTTCTGTGTTTTCTCAATATATGCCTTTTAGACTTAAGGCTCCTTTGAGGTATATAAAGGAGAAATATTTTCATATATGTTGTCAATTAAATAATAAAATTTAGTAGTCTATTTCTCCTTCAGGAAACACACACAAAAAAAAAAGTTGCAATGAACAGGTCACCTGAAATAATTTTTCTTGTAGATATTGCTTTTCCGTAGTCAGCTCAAATAGCAGCACCTTTTCTTCCATTAGTGGCTAAACAGAATTATGTGAATGAGCAGCATTAGGAATGCATTGAGTATAAATTAGTTTTCTGTAAAAACCAAGAGCCACAACATCTTACTGCTGAGTGCATCCCAGTTTGCCTATGTGTGGTCCATGTGCTGCACCTAAAACTACTCTGTGATTTGAAGTTGATTTGAGACAGTAATAAAGCACCTTGTACAGATTGTTTCTTACTGTGCATTCATGTTAACAGAAAAATTAAAATATGGTAAGTATTACTGTTGTAATCACTGCATTCATGTGTGAACCTTAAACTTTCAGAATATTCAAGTAGGTTGTCATTTGAAATGTCAGGAAGAAATGCTTTCTGTGAATATGAACCTAACCTTATTGAAAGCCATTCCTAATTAATATTTCATCAGCTGCCTGATGGTAACTTCTGAGCTAAATTAGCTGAACAGGGTGAAATTAAACATTTTTAAATGGAATGGGCCTGTTCACTTATGACTGTCTCTAAAGAAGTCTCTACAGCAATACACAGGTAAACATACTTCATTCTCACTCTTGTGCTTTCTCAGGTGGATAATGTTTCTGTGTGGTGGATATTTAATATAAAATAAAGATTGTTTTATACCATCTTACAAGAACAGTCTGTTCATTAGGGTGACACTAAAATGTTCTGGATCAGCAGAAAAAGTTGACTAAGAGTGACCAAAAAAATGGGAAAAGTAATAATTGAAAAAGTCAAGACTATTGGGTCGGTTTTCCATCGGGAAATAAATTGGTGGATGCACCATCTCTGGATGTGTTTAAGAAAAGACTAGATGTGGCATTGGTGCCATGGTTTAGATGAGGTTAGGGTTGGGTTGGACTCGATGATCTTGGAGGTCTCTTCCAAACTAGTGGTTCTGTGATTTTGTGAAATAAAATAGCACCTTTCTCATTCCTACATAAGCATGCTATACTATCACCACAAACAATCTTTCTTTATGAGAGCATGCCATCATTTCCTACTTAAAATTATACATTTTTTCTTTCCTGACAGCTTTGTGAATCTGACTGACCTGATGAGGAAAAATTACTTCCTTATGATTATAGTTCCAACCATTAATTATTTATCCCTCCTCAACTGGATAGATGGCTCATTTTTCAGGCTACTAATCTGCTGCACATTACAGCAGATAAAATGCTGCAAATTATATGTTGAGGAAAACAGGTAGATGCTGTGTTACTGAAATCAGTTGGTGTGTAGCTTGTAAAGGGTCTGCTGGCCTCTATAAAGAGTGAAATTATCCCTACAGCAGCCACAGTGACCTCTAAGAGGGATTTCTTGACAACTGTGGTGATAACAACTACAATTAAGCTGAGATCTATGCATGTCAATCATGGCTTTTATTCTCTTACTGCTTGATGTTTTAAAAAAATCTGACATTTTACAACAGCAGGATTCACAGCAGAGAGCACAAACTGGGGTCACTGTTGCGTATTAGCTTAATTAATCCCTCTGACCGTGTTTTACAATTTTATAGAGCATCATCCCAATTATGCAGGAACAGACTGCTTTTATGCCTCCTACATCTATTTAATATCAACTCCAGTTCAGAACAAAAAAGAGTTTTGAGTTTTGCCATGAATTCTCCATACTGATCATAAATTAAACAGTGTGTTAGAGAAACAAAGGGAAACAACCAAAGTCCAGCAAAACATCGATCAATTCAGACTGACCTTGATGGGTTTCTAGTAATTGCTGAAAACCGATAGTAGGCAATACTGGTATTTTTTAATACTGTATATTTTTCTGTGAACTTTGTCTTAATTTTTGCTCCATCTTTTGCCATTAGTTTTCCTTTAATGTTGTTTTTTGCAAATTTAACAACTAATAAAGTTACTATGGCAAGTCTCACCAGGAAGAGGAAAGAAGACATTGAAGGATATTTTCAGAATCTGCATTTTGAAATCAGTGTTAGGGTGAACATTTTGAATATGAAGCTCAACTCTCAAAGATTGTACCAATGAGTTATGTGAATCTTGTACCCAGTGACACTGCTCGTGTTTTGCGTATCAAACATTCACATTCAGCTGACTGGAAACAAACTGTAAACTGGACATGATTTTGCAGAATCCATTTACAAAGCAATATATATCTTCACATAGTTTTCAAACACAAAAGAATAAATATTTTTAGCCACCTTGCTTCACTTAAGAAGAAGTGCACATGACCTGTTCCTATGAAGTACTGCTAGGACGTGGCTGCATGCCCTCCAGTCATGAGAATTCAGGGCTTGTAGGTATCAATCTGTCAAAAATGCTTAAAGAGCATAATTTCCCTGGCCATCCAGTTATCATTTCACCAGTATGGTCTCAGCTTCACAGCTTATTGTATGTGCCACATACAGAGTTACAGAGAGGGTTATTTTCTGTCTTCCTGCTGATGGATAAGGAACAGGGACAGGAAAATCAATGAGTAATCAATTCAGTGGGTAATAGGTTCGGCCCTTTGGGGTGGTCAGGAATAGGGGAACTGTACTTCATGGACTGCTAAACTCAGAGGGCAAGAAGGCATGAATGTGTAATTTGTCTTTTTTTTTTTTTATGATAAGCAGTACCAGAAACGGCAAGCTGCAAGAAAGGAAACATTTAGGAAAGAAATGGATCATGAGATCAATGGACCAGCTACCTCTGACCTCCGTAATTCTGAATCACACCTGTAACAAGGAACTGTGATGAAGGGCAGTGTATAAAATCATGTTTCTTTTTTAACCACTATTCTGTGTTTCAATAGGTTCAAAAATATTTAGTGACTCTCAGCATAGAAAATAGAAAGCTATATCATCTCTGGGAGGAAATAAACTATGGTCTTTAGAATACCAGTATAGTCATTAAGTACCAGAAAAAGGGACTTTTTTCAGTTTTGGATGTTTTTTTCAGATACCATCATAGGGATCATTTACAAAATATGACTGTAGTTTATTATAAGTGTTAAGTCCAGCTTATAAATGTGAATTTTATGACCATGCTATCAGAAAAAATGCTCATTCTGATAAAATAAATGAAATTGACAGAAAGTATTTATTCCACCTCCTAAATAATTATTTTGGTTAGAGATACTTTGGTATGAGTCTGAACAAACAAGTGAGATATGAAGTGCATTACTTCATTCAATAAAATTCAGTTAAAAATATGTATAGTTTATTTCTTATAAGCCTGAGAAATATTAGTAATGAGCAAATATAATATCCATATTACCCTGTGTTTGCTTCCTCAAAATTCCTGCATTTTACTCTAGAATCCTTATCAATTTTGATAGGACTATTAGGCTTTTTCAGTATACTGGTTTATCCTTATTTAGTATTTTCCCCACCTCTCCTTCTCTATCAGATTTGTTTCTTTTTACATTAAAAGCTACCAAATTATCAGTAGTAGCTCTGTAAGAAAGAACAACTTTGGTTTCTGCAGTTCTTTTTTAAAGGACTAGGAGGGTTTTCTAAGCATTCACTGATAGCCAAGAAGATAAAATCATGCATGAATGCTCAATTTGCAATTTCTTTCTGAAGCTGAATACACAGTCAGTGATTTGCCGGTAGGCATGATCAGAGAAGGTTTAAGTTATTCATTGAAAACAGAGGGAGTAAAGTTTAAAAGTTCATTCCATTTATATGCATAAACTTATATATATACATATATATAATACATATATATACTTACTTAAAATCACATGTGTTTTTGAGACTATAGTATTAATTTGATAACCCAAAGAAACTTGTGGAGAGCAATCATTCTATAAATCAGCTGATGGGTTTCACCCTTTTCTCTCTGGTCATAAGTACCTGTATTTCTGCACTGGATAAATAATTTTTAGTTTGCGAAGCTCTTGCAGTTCATCATTAAAATTAGCTGACTGGCCAATAACTCACAAAATACCATTTCTGATCTGTGTTCAAATAGGCACAGCTTCTGAAAGGAGAGGATAAGGAACAAATAATGAGAAATACAAATAATTAATATTAAACCACAGGTATCTCTTAAGGAATGAATCTTATTCTGAATGTTTTTAAAATATTCTTGCCTCAAATGACTTTAAGAAGATGTTTAGTTTTTCTAGGAAGTTCCTGCTGATGGATAAAATTAACATCTAGCTGTTCCACTACAGTTCATTTGTCTGAAATAGCTTGGAGAAACAAATAAATTTTTGAATAATGGACAGTTTCATAAAGCAAGAAAGGTCTGCTTCTCTCCTCTGCTCTTTATGATGCAGTTTTCTCATTTTTTAGAGCTTACTATGTCATATTCATCCATTATAGTTAGTCTGGTTCTTTATATTAACGATAATTGCTAGTTTGAGTAAATGCTTTTCTTCTAGGTGCAAAAAGAGAGCTCAAATACTGCCATCATTAGCTGATGAGTAAGATCATTATGTTCTCCTAGTAAAACTAAGAACAGTTTCTTATTTCACTGTCTCTATTGCTGAAAAGCTGATCTGCTGCTGAACTATGGGAGCAGAAGCTGGCAGTTCCCTTGCAGGAAGCGCAGAGCTCCATCCCTGCTGTTGGATTTGTGACACACACAGCCACAAGCAATTATCCTGCAGCAGGGGTCACACAGCACCACACACATCCCCCTTTTAAAAAATGAGATAAGGAAGAGTTCCAGGGAGAGGATTAGGAAGGCAACCTGTTGGTTTTCATGATTTGGACAAAGAAAAAAAGAGTGCAGTGCATTCCCATCTGTCTGGCTTCCATAAATCGTGGATAGTTACCTCAAAACGTGTACTATACCTGGCATCACGAACTGTACTTTACACATTCACACTGAGCCCTGGGGATGGTGCCTGGGGACAGGGAAAGTGGCTTCACAGGAATTAGGATCTAGAGTTACAGATCTCATGTGAGAGAACTGCTTGCTGGAAAATGGTAAATTTTCATTTTTGCTTTTCTTTTAAGCAAGTTGTCTTACCAGCTGTGATTTTTGTGGCTGACATCTGCTGAGAAAATCAGTAGAGATTTGCCACTTGTAAATAGCAGGTAACTGCATCAAGAGCTCTGCCTAGGCCAAGCTCAGCTGTCAAAACCAAAATTCCCACAGTGAATTGTAAAAGTAGAAATACTGATGTACTCCTTAAGGGTCTATCCAAAACAAAATATTCCACATTGTTCCTACTTTCTCCTATTAAACAGACTAGAGTTGGCATTGGAAAACTCAACAAAGGGATTTCACTGGCATTTTCATGCTCTACAGCTTGGTTTCTAGGATTTGCATTACTTAAACAGAACTGGATCCTGTCTGTGGAAACGGACCTAAAACTTATCTTTGCAGCTCATTTTTCTAAGTGATGATTCACTGCCCTCCCTCTGTGCTCTGAGTTTTAGCTGATGAATTGTACAAAGTGTCACAAGAAATCAAAGTGCACTGGAGGATCAGAACAGTGCAAATACATTTCAGCCATGAAGTCTTTTAAAAAATTTTACCCTAGAAATTCTGAGGGTATCGTAAAAGCCCAATCATTATATAGAATTGAAGGAATACCCTTTAATTTGGGATAAAAAGAAGCCAAGCATACAAACGTCCTGGGTCAAGTCCTAATCAGTTGGCTTGGGGTTTTGGTTTTTGGGGTTCTTTTGCTTGAGGAGGTATGAAAGAGAAGTTAGGTTTTAAAAGAGGTTTAAAATAAACATGTCTTTATGATTCCCTTTAAATTATTATTTTGGAGTCTTGAAGTCCACCTGGATTAAATATTCATTCAGGATTATTTTCTGCAACCACAATGAGAAGAAAATAAAAGGAAAAAGACATGAGAGTCTCAAATAGTCGTTGTGTTTGGACACTAAATATTGTGAGGTTATTTGGAAAGTAACAAATCTGATAACACTTTTCTTTCTATTCCAGGTAAACTACCGTTAAGGCCTATTTAGCCACTGCAAAAATAAGCCCTCTCTGGTTGGGTTACTCAGCTGTGCTGCTGACATTTTCACAATTAACCTCGAACACCTGCAAAATCCTTAATGGAGACCTTCCTTGGTACAACAGTGACATGACTGCCTCAGAGAGAGGTGGACTGTACAGCCAGGCATTGGTATTATTGGAGCGAGACTTTAATTTTTCAGCTTTCAGATACAGGCCCAAGTCTTTGGGAGTTACTCTACTAGGCCCATCATTTTTAGGAGTAAACAGCTTATCTTTCTTCCTTCAGACTTTCGATGTTTAAAGGATTTTGGATGTGCTGTTCTCTGGGAGTGCTGTCTAGGAAGCATGGAGTTTATTATATTAGAAAGCCAGCAAGCTGTGACATGATGAAAACTCTCCCTTGTGCTCACTGCGTTCACTTGTCCAACTGGCTTCATGCACTGTTTAATAAGGCATCAACCAACTTCAGCAAGACAGCAGATACCTGAGAAACACTCACAGTCTCTGGTGCAAGAACAGAGATTTCCTGCTAGGCGTGACATCTTTATGAAAATAAAAAGGCAATTTTTAGTACAAGAAATCTGGTTCAGTAAACTGTGACAGACATTCAGATTCTCGGCTCATCTAATTCAGTTTGACTCTATTAAAGTCAATGACATTGCATCAATATTCACCAACTGAGCATTTAACCCAGAAGGTTGAAATCACTTCAGAGACAATACTGGCAACTTTGAGAATAGATTTGCTTTGCCATTCATACTTGAGTCTGCATTTCGATGTCCACTCTGACTAGTATGTCTTCTGTTATCAAATTATGGCTGCTAAGAAGGAGAGGACAGAGAGATGATTGTCATCTTTTAAATTCCTTCTTTTCCACTTCTCAGTAGAAACCTCTTCAAGTCAAGTGTCTGTCTTTTGCCTTCTTCCTTCGGATGCAAAATCAAAATAGCATGAAAAGAATTGATACAAGATTTAAAAAATCTTCCAGTGTTCAGGTTTAAGTGTAGTTTTGGATAAAGCATCTCTGGGTGTTTGAGGCATCCCCAAATCTAGAAAAACACTTTTTAGGCTTGCTTAGCAGCAAAGAAAGTATTTAGCTTTATGAAAAGTACTAATATTGACACATCTTGTATCTCTTGGAAGTAGTGGAAAGTGGTTATTTAAAGTTAAAGAAGGCAAAGAGGGAAAGAAACATATACTAAATTACCAGCTGGTGCTTTAAATGATTAGATGGGGAAAAACCAAATTAATATAGTAACCATCTATAGCTAAACAGTATTTGTGCAGTGTCCATGGAACAACATGGAATGGATATGGCCAAACTCACACTAGCTGGATCTCAGTTGTGTGAAAAGCAGAGATAAACAGCTTGTATGGGACTCTTGGCTGAGTTGCTCTGTTAATTTAGCAGCCAACTCTGGCTTTACTATAGTAAATAACATACTCATTCCTATGTTTAAGCTCTCAAGAAGGGATAAAGACATTAATAAGTGACAAAGTGTTTAGAGTCAGCCAGGACTGGGTACTGAACTGGTAATTTCGGTGCATTCCTGCACTGTGTACAGAGTGTGAAGTGTCTAAGCAATCATTAAAGAGTGTCATCTAAGTGGAGCCCAGGACAGGAGGGAGTGAGGGCCGTTTAGAAAGTCAGACAGAAATTCTGATTCTATTCTTCTTGCTATAACTTTGCAAGAAGTAGTTGTGTGAGGGCCGTTTAGAAAGTCAGACAGAAATTCTGATTCTATTCTTCTTGCTATAACTTTGCAAGAAGTAGTTGTGTGGTGAGATGGGCCACAGTTCAGATGTTCTTTATTGATGTAACTATAGCAAATTAGTTTCCACGGCTATATTTACATTTATGATTGGTTGACCTACATTTCCAGATCCATGTCCCAGATAAAATCAAAGACAGGATCCTCTGTTCATCAGAACAGCTTGGAAGCCACCTGCTGATGGAACCTTCTTCAGAGAAGAAATCTTCAAATAACTGAAAGACTCCAAAGCTGCTAATACCTTAGAGACATATATATTTATGTCACAGAATCCTAAAGATTGGAAGAGACCTTCAAGATCATGTAGCCTGACCACCAACCCAGCACTGCCATAAATGTCCCAAAACCTTGTAATATCCTCAAGTGACTCATCCAGACACCTCTTGAACGCTTCTGGAGACAGTAACTACACCACCTCCCTGAAGAAGTTATTCCAGTGCCTAACCGCACTTTCAGTGATTTTTTTAATCTGATATCTAATCTGAGCCTCCCCTGGTGCAATTTGAGGCCATTTCCTCTCACCCTTTCTCTTGAGAAATGGCACAAGAGGCTGACTCCCACCTCACTACAGCCTTCATTCAGGCAGTTGTAGAGAGTGATAAGGTCCTCACTGAGCATCCTTTTCTCCATGCTAAACAACCCCAGACTAAACAATTCCACTTCCCAGACTGTGTTACATATGGTGACGTATGTACATATCACATACATAGGTTACAACACCCAAAGAATAGGAGAAAAGATCTAAAGAGATGCATTTTTCTGTGCCCCCTACTTCAAAAATAATTGATGGGTGCTGTGAAAGAGTATGTGGTATAGTCCAGATTCCATGGCAACCTGTTTTCTGCAATTAGACCTACTGGACTCTAATCAGTCAAAGGAATGGTCTGAAATCACAGTGACTTTCTGAAGTTGTCAAATAAGATAATATGGAACCTCTCCTGACTTTGGCTCCTGTTCCTATGCCCCCAGTAATTCCCATGTAGGCTTCTGGATATGATGGCTGCAGGGGACAGCTTTTCTCAGCAGAGTGGGTGATAACAAATAGCATTTTTCTTTCTCCTACAAGTGTTAAGCAGGAGATTCTATAAAGTACCACTAGATCTTCTCCCCTATGACCAAGGTTACATACATGCTTTACTGGGTCCCCAGTACAAGAAAGACATAGACCTGTTACAGTACCTAAAGAGGACAACCACAAAAATTATCAGAGGATGGTAACACCCCTTCTATGAAGAAAGGATGAGACAGTTTGAATTATTTAACATGGGGAAGAGAAAACTCAGGTGAGACCGCACTGTGGACTTTCAATATAAAAAGGAGGCTTGCTAGGAAGTTGAAGAAAACCATTTTACCAAGGCCTGTAGTGACAGCACAATGATTTTAAACTGAAAAAGAGCATATTTCCACTGGATACTAGGATTTTTTTTTTTTTTTTTTTTTTTTTTTTTTTTTTTTTTTTTTTTTTTTTTGTGTTGAAGGTGGTGAGACACTGGAATAAGTTTCCCAGAGAAGTAGTGGATGCCCCATAAATGGAACTGTGCAAAATCAGGTTGGATGGCACTTGAGCAAACAGACGCAGTTGAAGATGTCCCTGCTCATTGCAGGGTGGTTGGACCTGATGATCACTAAAGGTGCTTTCCAAGTCAGATCATTACATAAAGCCATTATTTGACTATCTCACCCATGTAGAATGCAGGACATGCAGAACTCTTTGCAATAAAGGACAAAGAGAATGTTGTACACAAGACTATTCTGTACTCTTTGAAATGTAAGAAAAACATGATGTCTCCCCCTGCCTCTATGATAATTCTCTATTTTCTATGATTCTAATTTTATTTTCTAGATAGAAATCAAATAAACAAAGGCTGATTTACGTCCCATTGATCACTGATACATACATGTAACTGTATGTGTGTGCCACTGCACACTGGAAACAGGATCCCCATTGAACTATTTAAAAGTGTGAATTTTAAATGTCTATGTATGTAAATTTTATTATCCTTTACATGAATATATTATCCTGCCCAGTTTTAAATTTTTTTCTGCTTTTTTTGTTTAAGTGTATTTCTCCTCACACGCTGAAGTTTAATAAAATAAGAGTCTGCATTGCATGATTATTGTGCATTATGATTGTGGCTCATTCACAATAACAGTGTTAAGCAGGTGGTAGGTTTTGTCTCCTCAGTTCCCCTACTTTAGGGGGTTACAGACATTACCCATTCAGAATCTGTCCTAGAGGATATTTAATAACCAAGGACTCAATTTTATTTCATAGGTCATTTTCTTTCCTTCAGATGAATATCAATTTCAAGAAATGCAGGATGAAAGCTATATATACCAACACAAAACTGATATTTTTTCTTTCAGGTTTGAAGGAGTTTTATATCTTTCTTTGCTTTATCCTATTTTATGAGAGGAAGGCTTTTTTTCATTTTCAGGCTGCAAGTAAAATAGATGTTAAAATGTTTTTTTGCATCACTCTGGAGGGGAAAGCAAGTAGTGATTAATTCAAAGCATAATAGCAATAGCTTATATTTCTGTACTTGCTTTCATCTTGAAGGATACCTTTCCCAAAGCACTTTACAACCTAAATAAAGCAGGAATCATTAAAATTCTACATTTGCCATTCCACAGGGATTATTGTACTGTACCTTTAGTGTTATGTGTAGATCAGTACCATGGTTACTGCACCTACCTAGAGCAGAGAACAGTGAGCTTTAAATGATAGGGTTTTGGTTTTTTGTTTTTTTTCTGTGGGTGTTTAACAGGTCAATTTTCTATAACTGAAATATATCCCTGTGTCAGGTAGACCACATTACTTATTCCATAGCATGCAGAAACTCTAGTCATCAGCTTAGAGGGTATTTGAAAAAGCATCAGACCTACTGGAAAACATATTAAATTTGAAGAAAATGGAATATGATTGCCTGTGTTGGAACAAGACCACCATATCTAGTCACCTCTGTCTTGTTCATGAAAAGTGATAACTCATCTTCCGTCCAGACAAGAGGTACAGACTTTTGTCTTAAAAGTCATTCAGCAAATGTCAATGGCAAAAGCACAAATACTCGTTTTTCTGCTTCTTAAAATACTGACTCTGATCTGAGTAATATACTCCAGTAACCTTAAAGAATCACACACATTACTCACCCCTTCCACCTCTTGGAAGTTTTCCTTCCAAGCAGAGACAGGTCAACTCCTCCATAGAACAGGATCTTATCTATGGCCATACCATTGCCATTATAGCCTGTCTGTCAAACTACAACCATCATATGTTTCTGTCATGGGTTTTGTAAAGAGCATATTATTCTATTCCATCTGGGTGGAGCAGAATTGCTAATCTTTGCCCAAATGGGTCAGTGTCACTTATCAGATGGTGGAGTGCTACTTATCTCTCTTCATTGTTTCACTACTTCCATGGGAATGTCTTCTGCTAATGGACCATTAAGAGCTCATCAATGACATTACACATTACAGTGCACTGTTGTAAGCTGCTCCACACAAGGAGGAGGAGCCAAACCATCTTAACCTAGATAAAAAGGAGCCACAGTGCCACTAGGTATCCAGTTTTTCCACCGGATCCCTGGAGGAAGACCGGACCCATCTCACCATTACTGGACCCTTTTTCTTCAACGGGACCATCTCTACTCCAACAGAACCACATCTGCCGCTCCAGGAGGGCTTACTTTGGACTGCTTCCAACACCCTGACCAACAGGGTGGCAGGTTGTATTTCTGACTCTGCCAGGGTTTTCTAGGATTTCTTGTTTATTTGTCTGCTTATTCTTCTGTACTATAACATCTGTATTTTTATATCCCTAGTAAAGAACTGACATACCTATTCCCAAAATCTTTGCCTGACAGCCTTTTAATTGCAAATTTATGATAATTTTGAAGAGGGGGGAGGGGCTTACATTTTAAGGGAGACTCCAACCCTCCCTGGCAGATATATGTGTATCTAAACCAAGACAGTTTCCCAGTAAAGGAAATAAGTTTGCCAATATGAAAAAAGTTCCTCAAAAATTAGCTCAAGTTCTTGTCAGGAAAAAATATTGTACCTTGTAAAAAAATGTTAAATGTATATTTACACAATGAACTGCATACAGGAATTTCAGGAAGAATAATTGTCCGGAGAAAAGTCCTTAAAAATATCATAAAATGCAAAATACTATTTTGAGAGAATGAATAACCATTTAAAAATTCATTGGAGTAAAGGCTCAGAAGAATCCTGAGATCACCATTTATGTCTTTGTATTGTTTCAAAGGTCAGTCTGTCAAACTGACCAGCTGTTGTCCTTTGTGAATGACAAAAAACAACTATCAGTACTTTATGAGTAAAGATCTATTAGAGATTCAACCTATAGGAGCTACTAATATTCAAACTATAGGAACGGGATCACATGATGCAGCTTTAACATCATCAAAACAATGCTAATGCTTGTCCCCCATTATATACCATAGTGAAACGAGGATCTATAATGTTGCCTGCTTTTTAGGTAATCTCATGATCCAGTAGGGTAAACAAAGTGATTTGGGAAAGTTCAAAGCATATAGTTTCACTTCCAACAAGAAATCAAAACAAATTAGAAAACCACATAAACCAAAGCAAAACAAAAAACTCAAACACAGAAACAAAACCAGCTTGGATGTTCCATTAGATCTCAATGGAATAAAAAGAAAACCATCTTCTCAATATTCAACACATTTACAGTAAAAGCAATTGAAAGATAAAATTCAGAGGGCACTTACCAGCTTTATAAAACCAACATCATTTCTAAGGGAGAGAAATACACCTACCACTCCAGAAGTAAAATAATAATGTCTAATGTGATTTAGGTGATTCTAAGGCTCTAAAACCTCTGTTAATTCATGGAAAAAATTAATATAAGATGTGTAGCACCTGGCTTTCTGATTAGTTGACGGCTGTATTAAGCTTGTGATGTTCAGATGTATTGGTTTCAGACAACTGAAATTAATTGTTGATTTTGGTGGATTACATGGTCTTAACTTTAAAGGTTATTACTCCTTGTCATTTAGCCTGGTTATGATCCTCATACAGTATTCATAATTTTCATTATTTTTCTCATTTTATTTACATTATTTGAGTCTCTACCTGAAATTTCCATTTGCGCAAACTAGGCTGATATACTCAGTTATAGATTCAAATAATACTCTTGAACATGTGACATGCTTTGCCCAGATCTGACTGTAATTATCACTTTGTCATGCATTTCTAATAAGCAATTTGTAGGGACAAATAAATCAGGACTTCAGAAACATACAATACAAATTAAACAAAACACTCTCTTTAAATTAAAAAGGACATTTATGGAGAACAAAAAATAACAATTAGCCATCCTGTTATTAATCATAACCGCGTTAATTAGCATTCCAACTAGAGAAAGCAAGAAATTAAGAAATCAATTATGGTTTGCACATACAAACTGTTTTGCTAACATCTGGTTTGGTTCAGTTTGAAGCTTAGGCCCTAATTCCACCAGCATTGCCAAATTCAAAGAACCAACAGCATGGTGAGCAGCTCTGCTGATTGGCTATTTTAATCCTCTCTTGGTGTTTAGTGTTTTGTGATGGGGCTTTTTTAATAAACGACAGTAATTTGCCAACAAATTTTGTAGCGATGGATTTTCAATGGCATCTGAATCGATAAAGATCTACTTCAAAACTATTCTTTTTAGAATAGAGAAGAAGTAGACAAGAAGGGGGAAAAAACTTCTTCTCACATCTTAACTTAGTGACAAAACCCCCAGAATTTAGGAAAAAAATGTGTTTATTTGACTTTCTTGTATTGACTTCTTTGCATTGCCCCCAGTTTTCAGAAATCAGGTTGCAGAGAACAAAAATTAATGGTCTTGGATGATCTATGATAGCTCTGGTTTTAGACAGCTCAAAGCAAATAAATCTTTGCTATTTATAAAGAAAACAAAAGATTAAAGGTAAGCTGATTACTGTGGCTGCAAATGAGATACACTTCTGTTTCAGCAAATCCTTAAAGGAGCAGAGAGAAACCTCTGCCACTGCTGAAAAGTGAATATAACTAGTTACCTTTTTTATCCCCTAGAGTAGTTGAAACTGTTGCTTAGATATAGCAATTTGTCTTGAGAAACAGTGTATGCAGTAAGATTTAAAACATAATTCAGAATTTAAATAATGCAGCAAGCACTGTCTTGTCTCTCCTCTTTAAACAACTGAAATGCATCTGAAAATTGAGAATAAAAGGAAAACATGCTACATTTTAACGATGCCCCGCTTGTCTAATTACTCCTTGATCCTTCAATCTGCAAAATTAGCACTGATACGGGTCATGCCTCCAGGCAAACATGTTACACTTCATCAACTATTCTTCACAAGAGTGTGGATATCTGAGTGGTTTCATCATGCTGGGCATCCCTCTGAGTCCTGTGAAATTGTACAGAGGTTTCTAATTTGGCTTCTCTGGATTTCATTAGTAAACAACCAGTCCCAGTTCCACATTGTATTGTGAAGCACTTCACAACGCTGCTTCCTTTTGCATCAGTGAAAAAGAGATTTGTTTTCCAAGAATGTTAAGGCAAGAACTTTCCTAAATTTTGCATAACATTTCACTAAACTTTTTTACCCCATCTTTCAGTTTACCCCATCTTTCAGAAATCATCCCAGAAAGTTGTTGCCTTGTATCATCAGGTCTTAATCCTGATCTGTTCAGCACATCAAAATTATGTGGTATGAAATAGAGGGTAAAGGCAGGCTGGCAAATGATACAGTTGTTATATGTCCCATTCTACAGATAATTTTTACAAATGCATTGTTTAAATGCAATAACAGCCATGTGACTTTTCCCTTCTGAATATTAGCCATGTAGGAGGGAAGCTAGAAGTAGAGGATTTGCAATTCTTGATTCATTTTTGGTTCCTTACTTTCCAGGCAGAGAAGAGTAGAGAGAAAAGATGCTACTGAGAGGGAGTTGTCATATCATAGTGTTTCCAGCACTTTTGATTCCCATGAGTCATTCTTCTGGCTCCAGGAGACCAGATGGAATGCTTCTCCATAGAGCATTCAAAACTCCAGAAAAGGCTAAGACTGGTGTTTTTCACTTTGTAATCATCATATTTAGAAAAGATGTCGACAGTGGCTGTGTTACTGAGCTTTGAGGTCCAGAAGTGGCACAGAGATACTTTTCTTAGAGAGCTTAAATTGGTCCCCCAGGTGATGAGAAACATTGGGTTGTATTGGGTGTAACACTCTCATTGTAGTTGTAGACAATAACAGTGCCTACAGGAGTGAATTATATTAATACATAAATTTAGGAAAAGAGCTCACATGAAAATAAATACTGGTATTCTAGGTCAAATGAATTCTTACTATTCATAAACCATTCATAAAGATCACACATTCACATAAGTTTACTAAATGTTCCTGTAGAGGATCTATCTCTTTCTCAAGTTCTATTGAAAAAAAAAGTCCATCTACAGATCTTAAAGAACTTTCACAATTAACTAATCTCTGTGGAAATGTATATATACACACGTATAGATATATGTAAGTACAGGTGACATTATGTGTGTGTGTGTGTGTGTGTATATATATATATTCCTGTATTAGTGGTGAGAAATTTCAGAAATATCCAGATTCAGTATGGGGAGGAGCCTGAAACAAATATCTGTTATTTCTGTCTGCTAGACCGACATTCTGACCCGTGGAAAATGTCTCCTGATATTTAGGTCAGCATTTGAAAAACATATTGTTTACCTCTGATGTTATCACATTCATGGCAAGTTAATGATGCTCAGTTGTGTTTGTAATGCACCTAAAAGGAATGGGCATTCTGCTAACTAATTGGCTTTACTAATGATGAGCAGAAAGACAATCACTAGAGATTTCATTACCAGTTGGTATCATGTAACTTCTCAAAGTGATGCATTTAGCATCTTTGCTGGTTTATCAAGTAAATTTTTCCCCTCTTTAATATGACAACAGAAAAGATTTCAGGCTTTTGAAACAGCTACTTACTTTGGCTTCCCATATGATTTTGAGGTGAATACATTACAAATGCAACTTATTAAAACACACATACATTAATGGCAACCACTGTGTAATCTGCGAAGCAGCTATTACCACAAAGTACAATTAAGTTCCAATTTAATTCATTTAGATCTTCCTCATTTTGCACACCAAGCATTTCTGGAAGTTAATTGGCATGAAAGACAGGGACAACTGTGCACAACAAATTGAGTGTGAAATAAAGTTAATTTAGATAAAATCCATTGTGAAAACCGCTGTTTCAGCAATATTTGCAAAGGAGAGGAGTCACCAATGCTACGTTAATGTCATTGACTCTTTGCACTGTTTCAGAGCAGAGATTTCATGCAGCGTTGAATATATGTAAGCCCTAGTTTGAACACAGGACTCTCTTTTTGTGCTCATTATTCAAGAAGCTATGGAAACTACTTAATGGAATGCTACTGGCATTAATGAAAAAATTAATGGATCTTAGTTATAGGAGTTTTTATTTAACAGTGTAGTGGTTTGAAAGCAAAACAAATGAGAGGCTCCAAGTCAGAGATACAATTTAATAGGAAAAAAGGAAAGAAAGTAAAATAAAATAGATGCAATAATACAAAAGACCACTGACAGAGTCAGAATACAACTTGAGCGGAGTGATGGAAGCAGTCTAGATGTGGTGGTCTTCTTGAAGCAGTGATCTTGTAGAAAGGTCTGGTAGCTTGGGTCCTCTGGGAATTCAGTGGGTAAGCCCCCTCTGGTGTTCAGAGTCTCAGTTTACATGCAGGCTGGCATGTTTGGTTCCTCCCTCTGGGCAGAGCATCTCACAATGGGATGGTGAGTCATGTGATAAGGCCTGATGGGCCCATTAACAGGAGACAGTCCAGGAGGGGGTTATCTGTGAGTCGTGTGGCAAAGGTGCTGATGGGCCCATTAACAGAAGATAAGCCAGAGTGGAGGAGGCAGGGAGCACTGCCTCACCTGGTTTCAACAGTTCATGAAGAGGGTGATAGAATATACTTCAGCTTAGGACTAACAGACAGTTTGTATGAGTGATTTTGTTCTGTCAAATCCCAACAGCCTCCTGAAGTTAATGTTTAACTTTGTTATTTTCATCCTATGTATTTTCATAATAATTAACATAAAGGTAATTCACTAATGCATTTTAATACATCTAAGTGATGACATAATCCCACTAGAAGAGACACTCCAGACAACTGGGAGACAGAGGAGGAAAGAAGGAAAAACTATGAGATTTTGATTCAGGCTTGAAACAAATGAAAGGAACAATTGCATACATTTATAGTTAGAAGTGAGAATTCAAGGCAAAGAGCACTGCAAGTAACTTTGCAGTGGAAGTATAATCTTTCATGATGATATTCATATGGTGTAAGGTCCTGCACTTGAGTTGAGGCAACCCCCAATATTGACATGAACTGGGGAATGAATGGGTAGAGAGCAGCTCTCCTGAAAAGGACTTGGGGGCACTGCTGGGTGAGGACAGGAGCCAGAAATGTGAGCTTGCAGACTAGAAAACCAATCGTATCCTGGGCTGCATCAAAAGAAGGTTCTCCCCCTCCACTTTCGCCTTGTGAAGACCTGTCAAGCGGTTCATGGGCAAAGCCCCACACAGAGTACTGAGTAAATATCTGGGATCCCCAGCAAAGGAAGGACATCAGCCTGTTGGATTAAGTCCAGAGGAGGGCAATGAAGATGATTAGAGGGATGGAGTACCTTTTCCATGAGGATTGAGTTAATTAGAATTTTTCTTCTGGAGAAGAGAAGGCTGTGAAGTGACCTTATTGCAGCTTTCCAGTACCTGAAGACTTACAAGGAAGCTCGACAGGGATTTTTTTACAAGGGCATGTTGTGATAGGACAAGGGGTAATGGCTCCAACCTGAAAGAGGATAGCTTTGGATATCCTCCTAAATATTACGAGGAATTTTTTCACTTTGAGGGTAGTGAGGCACTGGAACTGGTTGCCTAGAGAAGTTGTGGGTATCCCATTCCTGGAAGTATTCAATGTCAGGTTGGATGGGGCTTTGAGCAACTGGTCTAGAGGAAGGTGTCCCTGGCCATGGCATAGGGGTTGGAACAAGATGCTCTCTAAGGTCCCTTCCAGCCTGTTGTGGTTTGAAAGCAAAACCAGTGAGAGACTCCAAGTCAGAAACACAATTTAACAAGAAGAAAAAAAAAAAAGAAGTAAAATCAAATAAACGCAGTAACACAAAAGACCAGTGACAGAGTTAGAATACAACCTGACACCCTGTTGGTCAGGGTGTTGGAAGCAGTCCAAAAGTAAGCCCTCCTGGAGTGGCAGATGTGGTCCTGTTGGAAGTAGAGATGGTCCTATAGAGAAAAGGGTCCAAAGATGGGTCCAGTCTTCCTTTGGGAGTCCCGTGGGAACACTGGATGTCTGGTGACATTTGTGGCTGCCTTTTTATCTAGGTGGAAATGGTTTGGCTCCTCCTCCCTGGGAAGAGCATCTCACAATGGGATGATGGAATGAGTCATGTCATTGGTGAGATTTAATGGCCCATTAACAGGAGATACTCCCATGGAGGTAAAGGGAGTGTGAACAGAGATAAGAAACAATGCACCGCCTGGTTTTAACAGCTGGCTTGTTATCAGAAAGGCAGCCACCCCCTCCCTCCAGGAGTTATAACAGATAAAGAAAAAACACCTCCCCGACTGGGTTTCAACAGATGGAATAGAATAAACATTTTTTTGGTTACAAAACCCAAGACACAGCCCAAGCCATTTGATGCTATACTATCACAGAGCCTGAAAATTCATTCCATAACAGCAAATGTACTTAAATCTACTTTTTACATATAAATATTAAAAGATACAAGTTTGCTTTCACAAGGAATAAAGACAAACAATGAAGAATTACATGTAACTAGATATTTAGATGGATTTCTTAAGCACTTTTTTTTTTTATGGTATAGAAAACTGTTACTGGTAGTACAGTGTTAGGGTTTGGCTCCTTACTTGATATCTGTGCACATACTTGCGGTCTTTAAGTAAGTATGTCTTGTCATATCTTTCACCTGCATTTTTCATTTTCATGCCATTTTCAGCGGCAAAATGAAAACAGGGTTCCCGGCTTTTATTCTTAAAAAGAGAGACATCACCAAAGTACTTGATTTCGAATAAAACAGGTCTTATAATAGATGAAATGTTTGATATTGTCCTTCCAAAGGATTTGTAGATCTGCCTATTAAGAATGACAATGCATAAGAAGATTAGTGAGATTAGTTTGAAATACCTTGTGTATATATTAGCTATTTTTAGGAGAAAAAAGTATTTTAAAGTACTGGACTACATAAGCTAAATCTGCATCCATCATGTATCCAACCACTAGAAAGTATCTTCTACATATTAACGTTTTACTATATATACATATAGAATGGTCTTCATAAGGCAGAGAAATATTTGAAGATAATTCAGTGAAAGTAATAAGACTGTAAGTGTTATGAGAAATGAAACACATGTATATTATACGCTATTTTGCATGTTTATTATACAGAAATATATGAGCTCAGATTAGTCAATATGATTTTTTTTTGTGGTCCTTTTTCCTTTTTCCAACTGGGTAATTGATCACAACTGAAGTGCAGCATTTTTGTAGAATGTTTGTGTTGATTGAGATGGTCTTCTCAGGTCTGCTTGTCTGTGGGGAAAAATCATATTTCCTTCTATATAAAACTGCTTCCCTGTCATTTTTCCCACTTAGATGAAGTTCAGCAGGAATTATAACCTAGTAAGCCTGCAGACCCTGGGAGATGCTAAGCACTTTCAGAACAGGACAGGGGACCACATCCATGAAAAAGGAGTATCCAAATCCATCTAAAGTGTCCCTATAAATCTATTATTATTTGAGCATATAATACTACTAATGCACAAACTACTGCTTGCAGATTTGCAGCTGGTAATCAGGCAGAATTTATTTTGATTGCTTTGGTTGCTGGAATCAGTTTATATGTCTGAATGCAAGACCTTTTTCAGTAGGTCATAAAACTCTGAAGGAATTTAGCCTGCAGTTGGTAGAAATTAAATTCCTCTCATCCATCACTGAAAGATTGTTTATCAAGATGCTGTGGATGAATTAGTGTAATCCTTATCACTTAATATAGTCTGGCTTGATACCTTTACTGGAATTGGTTCTCAGAATTAATCAGCTTAGAAAATGTTAGGAAAGAGAAAAGTCAACTATTAATTTGAAATTTAAAAAAAAAAAATTAAAAAAAAAAAAATTAAAAAAAGGTAAAAAAAAAAAACACCCAAGCTTGCCCATCTAATACAAGAGGAAGAGCTGCTCTCTACTCTACAAGTACAGTCTTGTGATTTTTATCTGTACTGCATAGGTCGAATGTCAGCTATTTAAATACCATGCAAATATGTATGAACTGTGACCGTTTGTTAGGCTGATATTATTTTGTTGCAGGCAGCATCCTTTAATGGGGATAGATGTGTACAGGGTTTGGCCTGTACCATGTGGCAACTTCTTTGGAAACACTGATATGCTTTTTGTAGAAAAGTGGTCTGTCCAGAAAGGTATTAACTTCAAATGTTAGGCTTTCATTAAACCTTGAGACAAAGTACAAAGTAACAGCGTCTGGTTTCCAGTCAGGTTTTAAGCTATGCCTTATATCCTCTGCTGGAGATACAGGTTTGTGTGTCATGCTCTTATGTACCTTCAAAAGATTTTTACTGTGTGCTTTGGAAGAGATTTTCCCATTCAGCAGTGTGTTAGGATGTTAGGAACAGTCACATCACTGGGGTAAGGAAAAATCATGTAAACTGTTGTTTATAAAACATTGATTTTTTGGCTCCCTTCTAAAGTTGTGCAGCCAGTTTACATTTTTAGTGCTGGAATAAAAGAACAGGAAATGTGCTAGTGTTTTTCATTAGTTCACTACTCATAATTTTCTTAAGAACTCATGTGTGTAAGTTTTTCGGTACTCCTGCTGTATGCCAGGTGAATCAGTTTCCTGTGTAAATACCTCTCTATTAGGGCAGACCTAAAGTGGGATTTTAGTGTATTGCTTATATCAATCATGAGAAGATTTGAAAAACTTAGAGCATGGCTTAGTTTTTCCAGTGGGTATGAGGACTAGGATTTCATTAAAAACATCTCTAGGGAATCATTACCTTGACCTAATCAGATAAATTTTAAAAGAGGTTACTTAGGGAGTGATGGGCACTTCAGACAACAAAAGAAAAAACAAAATCATTTTGTCACATTTTTTTCTGGACATTTCCAGGGCGGCAAGTGAATTTCCTCTGCCTTTGCTATCAGTGACATGTGTCATTCAGATGGTGGGAGCAGAGGATAAGAGTGCAAAATTTATCTGAACAGGGGTGCAAACAAGGATTTGGCAGCAGATGCTTTCTTTCTTGTTTGCAGAAGAAACTTTATTTTTTGCTTTGATTGAATGTTTCAAATTTCCACCTCACATTCTTGGAGAAGATAAGAACATATTTTTATTACTGCTTTATAATTTTCAAGCTCAGTAAGATCTTTCTTCATTCTTATGTTCTAGTTAAGAGTAGGACCCTTCAAGCTTTTCCTTTGTTACTGTATTTTTAAAGGAAGAATGACCCCTATCTTGTGTTTATATTGAATTTTTTCCTAGTGGAATAGAGTGTTGTCCCAGATGATACCAAAGTTATTTCCTGAGAAAATGTGATTAACCCGGTTTTTTTCAACCAGACATATCCTAACATTATTTGGAATTAGGTGGAGAAGGTTGATGCTACCTTACAGTCATGTTTTCCATTACAGTATTTTAAATGACTGTGAATTTAGGGTTTTCCTACTGCTCATACTCTCACTGTGGCGGAAAAAGAGCTATGACAAACCACATTGTCACTCTCCTGAAGGAATGAGTACAGCAGATAGGTACCTCTCTTTTATTTAATCAATGCTTTTCTGGACATACTGCACTTCTGTTCTCTTTGACCAGACATATTAGTGCCACCAGCCCTGCAAAGAGGGGCCATAGGCAGCTGCACCATCCATATCACACAGACCCTTATATGAGGAATATAACTCTGTTAGCTCAGACTCTGCAGTTAGGACTAGATATGAGCAATTTGATAATTAAGTGAAACATAACAGAAAGGAGGGATTCATTCAGGATATTGCAAAAAAAAAAAAAATCAGCCATGTATAAAGGCAGGATATACAAAGGAGTGGTCTGTTGAAGTGAACTTGAAAAGGCTTTCCAAACTATTTCTCCTTTTCAGGATATGCAGATAAAAAGCGGTCCAGCTGTCCAGCTGTTCTGACTTTTTCAGCACACTTCTGTTAGAAGAACTTCTTGGTGACATCAGAGAAGACTCCTGTCAGAACAATTTTGTGAGGGCATCAAAGAAGGTATGAAACATAGAGAATATAATAATAAGGGGGAATAATAATGAGAGGAAATTTAAAGCAATGAAGTCCAGGAAATTATACAAAATCCTCCATTTGTAGTTAATTATCTCAATACAGGCTCCACAGATATCTTGCAGGAAATGAGCATTTGCTTGAAGAGTTTTACCCAGTTTTGTCCAAGCAAATGAGTGAGAGCCGCAGAGAGTTTGAAGCAATGCCCATGACATAAGCCTTTACCCCTCATTGCTAGGGCTTTTGTCCTGAGACTGAACAGGTTAAAACCAAGAATTCTTGTTTTCTTGAGAGTAAAAGGACATTTATGAATCCAGTATATCCTGTGTATTGTCTGCCCGTGTGCATAGGCCTTATGCTATACGGACATAATATCCTTTTCTGCTTGCAGTTATTGTTATGAGTGAGCAGCAGACTAAATATATGAACCCATGTTTAGAAGGCACATTGATTCACATTCAGCAATAACTTTCAAGATTGCCACAGCAGTGTAGAGGAAGAATCTTTGAAGGCTTCACAACTTTATTATAATAGCCTTAATTATTAATTTTGCTGTCAGTATGATGGTCCACTTACAAATAGCTCCAGTCCAGAACCTTTGGCATTGGGCAATGATCTTCAAGGTTATATGTGAACTATTGGAGCATAAATCAAGACAAAGCACCAGAGAGGAGTTATTTTCATACAAATATTTTCTGCCCTTTGAATTCCCCTCATCTCACCCCCTCTCCAAAATAAATAATAATAAAGAACTCCCACCTCAGAACTCCTACTGCTGTCTTAGCCTAGTATAACTTTGAACCAGACTTCCTCACTCTGATTGTGTTAGCAATCACTGTGCTTTCAGCCACTAATACTTGTCCTGCACTAGATTTACTCCAAGACACAGACACAGAAGAGCAGGAAACAAAAATTATCTGGGCTCGAATACCTTCAATTTTCTTTCTGTATTTTTAGCAATGAATCTGTGTGGGTTTCAGGTCTTGAAAATTGGAAGGGAAAGAGGATCTGGTGGCAGTAGGACATCGAATTTGTCTTTGTCTACAACCATTTATTGTAACATTCTTCCTAGTTTTTTGACCAGTCCAAGTTATGGGTTTTCTAGTATTTCATGTGGGAGATTATTCTACATGTTCATGTAACTCCAGTACAAAGATTTTTTAACAAATAATACATTTTTCTTGTCTTAATTTCAATCTGTTGTCTCTATTCACCTATTTTTCACTATGCTTATTATGGTGTCACTTCTGTGTTAACAATTTGGCTTTTAACATTGCCCACAGTGTTTTCTTTGTGTATGGTTACAGACCATTGCTTTCAGCACCATGTTGGCTCTTATACCTCTCCTTAACTCTTGTAGTCTGCCTACCTTTATAGCATAAAGTGTACTGAAATTGAACACAGTCTTGGAGCTGTATTAAATAGGTTTTACTGCAGAAAACAGCTTCTAACACTGAGCTGTGGCACGGTTCACTACTCTGTCAATTTGTTTCCCTCTCTTCCTCTAATTATGCATGTCATGTTTACAGTCCACTGTGAGATACATGTATATTATAAAATCCAGATCATTCTAAAATTATGTACTCACAAGTGTGAGATCACATTACTAACATAAAGGTTTTAATATTGATATACTTTTTGAGCTGCACTTCAAAAATGCTTTGCAATAATAATTTTTCATTCCAAATTGTCCTGCTATGAACACATTAATTGAGTAGCTAATTTCTTCTTTCATGAGAGACTTTATTTTGGCTTAAGGGACTGATTGCTCTGTTTGCTGAGAAATACTTGTGGGTATTTTGTGAATTTCATCTCTTAGATACAACATTCAGGTTAGCAATGTGAGTTGACTGTTATGATCAAAAGAAAATGGAAATCACAGAGGGGAGGATATATTTGGTTTACAATGCATCTCTGTTTTAAATTCTCTCAAATTAAAAGCTAGGAATGTAATTAATGGCTTCTGAAACACCTTTAGTATCTATGCAAATTATCTCTTGTTATAAGTAGGAGATTCATATAGCAGAGCAGTACTTTTTTCTTATTCTAACTTGTAGATTTTAGAGGAATTAGGATCTCAGATAGAAAGGAGTAGAAATAACCCAGGTTTGTTAGCTGGGCTACTCTGTTCCTGAGAATGCATTAAGTATATTTAACAAAAATAATTATGATGGAAGTATTTTTCTCAGTGGTATCAAATTAATAAATGGATATAAACCCCAAAATTAATAGATTTTAAAGAAGTAATTCTAGTGGCACATATTTATACCACTATATGAGAGTGATTTCCAGTTGGTACTGATTTGATACCCAGTCCATTAGAACATTGTCAGTCAAAATTAGGCAAAGCTTCTTCTTACTAGTAGAAATAATAACAAATGTTTTAAAAACTTTAATTTTACTGATGTCTAATTTACCTCTATATAAGAAGAAAGGGCCCTGAAAAATGACGGCACACAGTAGAACTATGTTGACAAGTACTATAATGACTAAACAGGTAGAATTTGGGCCAGATTTCGTGAACAAAGGAGATTTGAGATGTTCAAAGTAACACATTCACTTCTAATTAAAATGTTTTTGTACCTCTTGGATCCTGGCTTTATGTCTCAGCTGAAAACAACATCAGTATCTGTTGCAGGGCAGGGTTTTAATTCAGGGCTTGTTCTGAAGGAAGAATGACCCTTATAGTGCTTAATCGACCGCAGTGTTTCTCAAGAATGACCTGGGGTAGTCTCAGAGGTCCCCCATGGAAGCACAAGCAATAATTACTGCTCACTGATGAAACTGAGTGTATCATTATAGAGTGCAGTGGTCCTAGTCCTAATAGGCTAAGTATAAAAGGAGGAGGATTCTTAATTTGAAACTTCATTTTATTTATCAAAACCAAAATGAAACAACTTAAGTTGGTCTAATACTGCTTCCAAGACCAATTTGTATTCTGGAACTGTTTTTCTTTCGCCACCTGTTCAGCTTTTCAGCTGCGCTTTTGCTGCCACCGAGGTCACTGGAATTTACCCTATGTAAATCCTAAATGTAACCTCTGTTTGATCCTCTGCCCTTCAAAGGCCCTCTGGCAGTACATGCTGTTCTGAGCCTGCAATTATTGCACCACCCACATCAATTTATCGTATTCACTTCAGTCTGTATGCTGTTAGTCAGTAGATCTGAATTATGTACAGTGACCTCTGCAGAAAAGTCATGCCCCCGATTAATACAATATTCCATCTCTTTTCTGTTCAATATCTCCTTCGTAATTCCCTGCTGAAGCACATTTGCCTTAATTCAACTGGACACTCGATCTCTCTGTGCAGGCCACCACCAAACGATTGAGGGCCTCAATGCAATTACTAGTAGTCCTGCAAAAGAAATGAATAAAGACTAGATTATGAAGCATTTAAAATGCAGACTGCACCATGGTTCTGCTAGCATGCCACTCCCTACAAGCCCTATGCAATGACACTGGAGATTGGGTCTCTAATAAGAATTAAATTTCAGCAAGATCATTTGTGGGTGTGTTTTTTCCCCTTCAAACCAGCTCCTTTGAAAATCATCTGCTCCACACACTCTCTACTTCCTTTAAATACATAAGTGTCTTAGATATTTTCTGCAGATTACTCTTGAGCAAGCTGAGGAGATAATTTTGGCTTTTGGACAGACATATTAGTAGCATATTATTCTGGTGAAAATAGGACCCTGCCTATTTTTCTGAAAATTGCTCTCCTGTAATTTGGATAGCACTAACAGTAGCACTCAGAGATAGTTTGATTTGGACCAGTTTGTAATTACCTTTACAAAATGAACAGAGAAGAGGATGGGGGTTTTTTTTTCCCTTTCCCAAGATCCCTTCCCTGTTCAGGAAGGACATACTCTGCTCAGTTACGATGCAGTATTAGCACTCTAGAAATAGATATATGGATGTATTTTTGTGCATCACTATGGTCTTGGTCTTTGATCAAGTGTTTAGTATCTTATTTTAAAACTTTTGCAGTCTTTCAAATGGGCATAGAAGTCATCATATTTTTGCCCTTATGAGACCTTACCTATCCAAGCTTAGTTTTTCTAAGGTAAATACTAACAACTACAAGCCGTAAATCATCTTACAATAAATTTTCTGACATATTTATTTTATAATTGTCTGCACCAGAACACATTCCTGCCCAGGAATTTGCTCATAAAATTCTTGTTTTAGATGAATACATGCAAAATAAAGATGGGCTTATCTAAAATCCTCTAAAAAAGGTTTAGTGGTTTTGTTGCATTCTTGTACGTTTAACTTAATCATAAGTAATTTATTTGATTGAATTTATAATTTAATGTACTCATATTTGCCTAGAAGGTACATCTTTGAAGTACCGAAAAAGGTAAATGTTCCATAACTCAGTTGCGTAAATACATAAAATTCTGTTTATGGCATGAATCTAAATAACAAGCCCACTGTATCTTTTTACTTCTTTCTTTTTAATCAACCTATATTCACGCAAGTTTGAACTCAGTTTTTACTTGAAATTTTAATTGTCTCTGTGTAAAACAGAATTACAGCTGACTTGTTAGTAATATTCTTGATACAAAGTCTTTTTATTTCCTTTTTTTTATTTCAAACGCTGTTGTTTCATGTACAAAAGATTAATTAATATTGTGACAGCAACTTCTGTTAGAAGGCAGAAAAATCATTATTGCATCTTAGTTGAAACTTGGGATAACCCCCTGGCAAGAAATATTTCATTATTTTTTTCTCAAGTGCCCCCAAATTTGTCCTTGTTTCTGCCTTAATGATCTAGTCTTTAACTCAGAAAAGAAAAAATTTACACTCAGTCCTTTAAGTAAGTCAGCTGTTTGCGGAAGACACCATTAGTTTATTAGGATCCAAAAAAGTGCAGTGTCTAAATACTTCTCAGGTTTACTGCCAAAGTCCTTTGGATGATCTGCACCACTTTCCAGCTACTGTCTGTGTGAGCCAAGAGCTTCTTCAAGTGTATGTTTAGTCAGTGGATTTTTCTTGCTTTAGTGCTTTTCTCCTGTGTTGACACAAGGGAATTTCTTCTACATTTTTTAAAATAGGATGTTCTCTCGTCAGTATTTTTATTTCTTTTTTACATTTTCACTTTTTACTTCTTTATTCCTTTCTTACTTTCCACACACTCCACTCCCACATCTTTTTTTTTATATTTAGAAATAAATACTGAGGCTGTTGTGACGTCATTATCACAATAATTAGTACAGCCCAGACTACAGTTCAGATTGTGCTCTTATCCCATTCATAAGAGACATGGCTGCACTTCGAGGAGATGGTCAGAGTTTATACAGACAGGGACCAACATATATACAAGACAAACACAAAAATGTGTGGGCTGTTTAGTTTTCTGAGAAAGGCAAGTAAGGTAAGATACAGTAGAGACATATAACATAACATAATATGTAACATAAAAAACACAGAGCTCTCATCAAAAAAGAAGTTGATCTATGAGAAACAGGTTTTTTAAAAAAACAGTGTTAAACCTTTGATTCTTACTCACAGCCACAGGCAACTTTGGAAATAAAATTTTAAAAGATAATTGAAGACAACTAAGCATTTGTATGTCAGGTGAGAACACGTGCACTTACATTGCAGAGGAAAGCTATGGAAAGAGAAAAAAAACACAAACCCTTGACTTTTGTAACTAATCTCTAACTAAAAGCAGTTAGAAAAGTTCTCTATGGACAATTTGTAGCAAAATTGCTTAAAACTAATTTATTGCCATCTTTCTCTGAAGCATCTGGTACTAGTCACTGTCAGAAAAGGGATATTGGGGTTGGCAGCCAGTTAGTTTGAGTCAGTAAGTTAAAGGCTGTGATGCTACTGCTTTGTCTGAACTGCTACACAATATATTTCTTAGCCACAAAGTGGTTTTCTGTGAAAATGTTCATTGTCATGGCAACAGAAGTAGGAGGACCAGTTTCCTTTTTGAGGACTTTAAGCAAGATCAGCCATATGACAGACTGTACTCTTTCTTTTTTATTTTTTTTTTAGTGTAGGCACTACACTTCTTAAAAAGGGAGCTGGAGGTCAGATATAACCCTCTGGAGGATGAGGGATTTTTTTTTTTTTTGTAAGAATTGCACAGATACACAGAGGAGATTTCTAAGAAATTAGAGGAAGAAAGGCTACCAGAAGAGCACACAGAGGGAGACAGCCAGCAGCTCCAAAAGCATCAAAGATAATGCTCAGAGAAACAGGAACTGGAGACATTGCTGGGCCCAAGGCACTGCAAAAAGTGTTCAGAGGTGGTGTGAATATTTTGCATGTCAGAAAGCCACTGAGAAAGTTGAGACAATGGTATACCTACGAAGACACGGTGGACATGGGGAAGTTGGCTGACAACCGCTTTTATTACTACTCCATCCTAGTTTCTGAATGAAAAAAATTAATTAACCTACTGTATATTCCCCTAAAACTGGGATATTTTCTTTGTTTGTGCACTCGTTTGTTTGAAAGCTTTTGGTTATTGTTTAGGAAACTCACTGCAGAGGTCTGTGTTCCCTGCACAATTGTGACTGCCTTGAGATCTCATCTGAAGCCAGTCAAAGCAAGATCTCCTCTTCCACTCCTCGCTGTCATACCCAAGCCAACATCCTGTCATTAATTTTCTCTCAGATCATAACTGGCGCTGCAGTCACAAGGGTACAAGATGCTGTTACTTCAGGAGATACAGCCAGGTCAGATCCTGCAAATATCTCAAACTGGAGACATGACAGAAGTTGACTCAAATGATGCCTAAGAACCTTCTTTAAAACTCACTGTGATTTACAAACTCATCAAAGGTGCAACACATTCAGACTAACGCATAAACATGGCAAATGGCCTATAATTGGGGTATTGTTTACACCTCTGTAAATCCCCCTCAAATGAGCTATCTTCTGCATTGCCACAATGAAATCTTCTTGGCTTCTATAAAGCTTTTATGGCTGAAAAGTCCCTGCCAATTCTTCAGCATTGTTGCCTCTTTGACTGGGCTCTGGGAGCCTGCAGCCCTCCTTTGGCACATGCCTTATTCTTTGAGAACGAAGCTACCAAGCCCAAATAAAAGTACATCAGCTTTCAATTAATAACCCAGCTATTGCTGTCATAACTCCTTTGATTGCCGGTGCAAGAGGCTTCACTTGAATTCTTGCTGCTGTGTGCTAATACTGAATCTAAAAATAAAAATAAAACACCGGTTCCCATTAACAGAGCTGTGCATTCAGACAGGGTTGCACTTAAAAAGGTTAGACAGACAGTTTGTCACAAATATATGAGTACTTTCCTCATGCATTCAGCTACAAAGCTTGTTATTTGCTATGCTAGAACGAAATCTTGATCCTGCTAAAATGGATGAGACCTTGTCACTCTCTTGCACACAACTGGGATTTCAGATTGAAGAATAAAAGTTACATGAGGATGTTTTAAGACATTAATGTCTCAGTAAAAAAAATCTTAATAAGGGAATGAAAAGAATTTGCAGATTAGTATCAGTAAATTCTAAACTGTAGAACAGTTAATTTAATAAATAAAGTCTATTTCTTTAAAAGAGATAAAAATCAGATATCATAGAAAGTAGCTACTTTGCAGTAGCCTAATTAAACTGTGATGAAGATAGTCTTTTTTAAGCACACCTACTTGTTCTGAGCATTTTTTAAATAGCAAAAAAATTTATTGTCTTTCAAATACATTAAATTTTGTCATTATTTTTTAAAAAGCAGTTAACTTGAAACAGCCTCTAGAATCAACTTATTAATTATTAATTGTAAATATACTGAGTTAGTGAAACATACAAAACAGAAACTAGGATTTAGATGCAATATTTTGACTATAAGATTTTTATGGCATGAGAGAGAAAGCAAAAGGCTTTTTTAATATTTTTTTTTCTTGTACAACCGAGAAACAAGAATCATCTTTAATCTTCTTTTTCTTTTGTCAATTTTAGTTCATTTGCTTTTAACTTTCATTCCATGCATTAAATTAAGAGTATCCCTGTTATTACACACCAAGATTCAATCATGAAATTCATGCAGATCCAGTGACTTCAAATAATTTCATAGACTTACAGCCCTAGGGCAGATCCATTTACAGAGTGCAGCTACTTCCCCAAGCTAGTGCATCCTAGTTTGGGATTGCTGAAATAGTATCACTTACATGGAATGGCAGTTGTTTTAAATTTCTTTCTTTTAAAGTTCCTATTACTTCTTCTTTGGAGGCTCTTTTGAAGGCTTTATGAGTTATCCCAGCCCTTAACAAACACAAACCAATTTGTAAGGTATGTCTAGGAAGACATAACTGAAAAGAATTTTGTGCAGTTTCTTTGTCTGTTTAAAGTGAGGGAGAAATAAGGCCAGGGATAGTTATTTCCTGGGGTCAAATGATTTATTTCTTCAAAATGGGTAAAATAAAACATCCCTTTCCATTGGGAGAGTGAGCAATACACTCAGTTCTTTTCCTTGGTGTCTATGACATTCAAGAACTATCAACATTCCTCCATCCAGGGGAAGATCTTGATCCAAAAAAGAAACCACAGCATGACATACAACCTTCTTGTATGAGAGCACGGCTCTGCAGCAGACCCTCTCCATAAATAGACTCTCAATGAAAAGGTAATTCTGCAACAAAGGCAAAGAAAAAAGCACAGCATGTCTACTGGGGTCACAGATTTCTATCTATCCAGTATCCCAAAATATAAGTCATATGAAGTCCTGCTGCCACTATTCAGCACAAACAATGCTACTGCTCTTGCATGTTTTTCTGAGTTCCCCTTTGGCACTTCTTTGGAGCACATTCTTCAGAGCACATTCTTCATACTTCTTTTTCTACCACATTTTTTCATACTTTCTTCATACAAATGATCCTTTTACAGATTTAAGCCTTAATTTAACTTATTAATTCATTGAATCATAAAACTTGCATCTTGAGAACAATGAAAACACCACAAAAATAAAGACGTCTACAGTTTTAGGAATTAAAGTCTGTCCTTTGAGAGAGGTCAATGAATTCAACTGATTACAACAATGTCAAGACATGCTTCTTTCCTTTTATTTGCTGTCCTAATCTCTAACCAGGGCTATAAAATTAAACTAGAGCAGAGGGTAGATTATGAGCTTAAGACACTGCAGAAATCAGAAGTAAAGCTCATAAGTCAACACATTTGGACTTTATTTAAAATTGTGTGAGCTAACAAACCCGAGTCTTTACTGAGAAATGCCCTCAGTACATTTATAACATGTGAACAATGTATAGTATTATGAATTGAGAGCTGAGGGAATAGACTAGATGGTTTTTACAGGATATTCTGTCCCCAAAAGTGACATGCTATTATTCCACGAGGCCAAATGTCCTTGAAATGGATGAGGTAATGACCATGCTTGGAGACCATTCAGATAAATTTCAAGAAAAAGGTTGCTGGCAGAAATATTAATTATTTGGATGGATTTATATAATTTTAAGCAGAATATATTTAATAGTTTTCTGAAAAGCATTTATTGTGAAAGGCCAATGATTATTTTGTACATTAATTGTCCTTGTCATAGAGATGTCCTTCAGGACTCTGCTGGTAATTCTGGCACTGCAGTAATCCCAAATGATATTCCTTGAGTCTGTGGCAGAAATACTCTGATCCACTCATACTGATTTCTCTGTGATATTATCTTTGCCACGTGCTTGAAAAGTACATCATAGAATGAGCTACATCCCTCCATCATTGAGGAATTATTAGAAAAATAATCTCTAGCATTCAGGAAATTGTATCACTCTTTCAGTTTGCCAAAGTGGATAGGAGAGTAACATTCTGATTTCTTACCGTACATCATGGATTTCTTTCTCTTGGAAGTCTACAGTACCACTGTATTTCTTAGTAAAAGTTTTGCAAATTTATGCCTTTATTCTTTCTTCTTAATGCCTAGAGATGTAAAAGATTTAGCATTTCATGTTACCACAGTCTTTCACACAACATTATTTTAACATTATTTTAATATGTGAAGACACAACTGAGAGGATCCTTTAAATGATGATCACTACACAGTGTTCTAAACTAGGAAGGAATTTAGAAAGAAAATAAACCAAACAGTCTGTCAAGCTATCCTTCACCAATGAAAATCTCTTTAGACACATCCTTATTACTGCAATTATTTTTCTTAACAAAGCCTCCAAGAATCCTTAATGATTTTAATGATTTAAAAACCTGGTTATACAAAAGAGAGCATATGGTTGTCATTGCTGCAGATCCATTACAAAGAATGCAGTCGAAATCAGCTGCATTTTTGAGTAATGAGTTGGTAAAATCATAAAACTTACATAACACAGTTTTATCTTTCTTGTGGAGATTTATAAGGACAAAAGGACCTCATGAAGGCATCACCTTTTATGCTTATCATGAATTGCATGAATAAAGGATAAGAACCAATTTAGATGCTTAAACTGAAACCAGCATAATCTTAGCAAGGCTGAGGAAAGAAGGAAAATAACCAATGTGGCTGTAAATCATACTTGTTTTTCTTCAGTCTTCAGTGCAATTTAGAAAAGTCCATGGCTCCCTAAATTATGCTCAGCTGTCTACAGCCCTCAGGGTTAAGTCTTGTGTCTAAAAACTGCCATGGGAGAAAAAAATGTCATGGCTTCTCTCTCCAGGACCAGACCAGGAGGAGACAAGGCTCCTAACACCATGATGTCTCACCTCGGGGAAAGAAGTTTAAAAGGGAATTTCTTCATTATGTATTTGTGTCAATGTTCTTTAAGCAATCAGCTACATCTCGCCCAGCTTCTATTGGGGTTATTCAGAGAATTGCTGTCAGTATTTTCCAATTACACGTTTTTCAGACAATCCAGGGGATAAGGAGGGATGGAATCAGCACATCATAAATGTCAGGTAGGGGTACAGTCAGAGGAAAACTGAAATCCGTGTATATGGAGATATAATCTGAAAGACTGATATTTAAATATGGCTAGCACTCTGGGTCAAGGTCAGCAGTGCCACTGTTGACTGTAGCTGATTTTGATTGTGTACGCTGGGTTCAGATTTAATATTTTTTATTTTATTAAGTTGTTGTTGTTGTTTGAATTTTTTACAGTGGTAAAACATAACACATACAGGGTTTTGTTATTGTTGAGATTTTTTTATAGTGAGTATTATACCACACAACAGAAAAAATATTCATATAACTTCAAAGGGACTAACCCTCATTTAATTTACCTTCATTTCATTTCATTTTCATAAACCTTAAAAAGTCACCCTGCAGGATCCATATGGAGGAAAAAAAATAATTAGGTTGTAATCTCCAGTTAGGAAACTGAAAGTTCCAGGGAACATCTTGAAAAAGCTGCATGCAACCTAGGAGTTGTGAGTTGAGGACCTGTGAGCCACCATAATAATGGCATCAATCTAACTGGAATCTGCCTGGAAGACAGTGCAAGGTAGGGAGTGTCTGCTGCTAAAAATTTCAGGCACTTCCTTTGACAAGATTGAACAGAAAGATTTTTGCTTTCAGAGCTTGGTAACTGCTACTGCAGCCTCATTATTTAAAGATTTAAAGGTGATCTAGGTGTTCAGCTGTACTGCGGGTTTATAAGTGGGCAGAAAATTCAGAGAAAAAGATACAAAGAAGCACTGCTGTTAGTTCCACCAGGAGTATAAGCATCTCTCTGCATCCACAGTGAGGAGTGACAAATTCTCTAAGGAGCTTTTGAATAGGAGATTCTTGGATGAGCTAAGCAAACTATGTCCATGTGTACATATATATATATATATATATATATATATATGTATATGTATGTAGAGAAACACACTATCTAAAGTTCTGCTTATTGCTCCATGTACATTTGAATCTTTTTCTCTGTGGAATGTACCACATACCATGTACTATTGAAGCTGTCATAACACACAGGTAAATCAGACAAACTGTGAACTTCAAGTTCTTTACAGATTTCCTGCATTTTTCACTCCAGAAATCTTGTTAATGGAAATACTAAAACAGAAGTAATAAGTGTTTGATACATCATATTTCTCCTTTGTTCACCTCTTCCTGATTTTATGTTTAGCCCTTTAGTACAGGACTCAACTCTTTCATGAAGTCACAAGCATCACCTCTGTCTTGGGACACTCACAAGAGATTTTCCAAAACACAAGGGGTAACACTTTCAGGTGTAAGATACCATTTAACTTCAAGTCCATATTGGCTAGAAATTTCTATCATATGATGGCTGTAGCCTACTGTATGAATGCAGCTAAGATTACCTAAATCTTACCCACACTGAGTAGGTATTCACCTAATTAAAACCCTCATCTGGCTCTTATCAGCATGCCCTCTAATCTTCTAGCAAAGTCATGAAAGAATGTAAAGGCTGCAATCACTTCTTTAGGATAGAGCTGCACTTGAGGCATATTAGCGTTAGAAAGCTGCTACTGCCACTATTTGTCTTATGAGTAAAGGATTTCAGGCTCAGGGGCCATCAGCATGAAGCCTTTCAAAAGTCATAAATTCACTAAGAAAATAATTGAAAATCTCTGAAACAGATCTCTATGGGCAAAATGTCAAATTGTGCAGCCCTAAAGCACAGTTCCACAGCCCTCCCTAAACTGATTCTTTTTAACTGTGCCAGTATTTGTTGTGCTCACCTGTGGTAACTGCCACCACTTCCATTTTTCAAACAGCAAGAAATGTATCACTACCATTGTTAAAAGGCTCCATAAGGCAATTACAGGAGAAGCCGTGCCACAGGATTGTCAAATTAGCTGTGCAGGTTAGGCTGCAACAGCAAAACCACGGGGACTCTGCAGCTGTTGTGCAGGAGGTAAAGCTTGTGCTGGACTGGAGCAAGTGCACTAAAAAGCCCCAAGGAAGCAGAGGGGACATGGCAAAGACCTTACTACAGGAAATGCAAAAGGCAGCTGTACTCCTCCACCACCAGCCAGAAAAATTAGTTTACATTAACAGTCATGGGTCTTGTGATGCAAAAGGACCCCAGCCCCTTTTCCTCCTATACAGGTTGCCCCCACTCAGTACTAATGCACACCAAATCTCCATCTTAAAGGAAACAAGACTTGCACATCGCTTCCAGTATCACAGAGGACAGGAACGAGAAAAAGGGCCCCAGGTCTCTGCACACAGACTCTGGCTCAACCTGTGTGTTGCTGTTGGGTGTCTTTCAGTGTTGGGGGCGGAAACTGTGTATAAACTACATATTTTTTTCAATAGGAACACAAGATATAAATCAAAGACTAAATTCAAGATCACAGCTTGGTTCTAGGTGGTCAATACCCCTACTAAATGTAAAAAGTTGAAGAATTAGAAACCAGAGAGTCAGTGAGAGAGCCCCTGAGGTCTTTTCATATGATGCTGAGTTTTTTCCAAGTTTTTGTGGTATATGTAATAGCACCAGTGGTTTATTATTTTTTTCAATGACCTTGGGACACAGTCCATAGCTGCATAGCTCTGGACAGATAAGTGCCTTGAAATGATTGCAATTTCTAGGTAAATAACTGTTTCCTTCAAAACCAAAAGAATTTAAAATGTTCCAGGATGAAAATCCCTGTTACCTCCCATATAGTTTAGATAATTGTTCCTAGTGGAACAATTCCTGATTCCTGCTAGTAGCTGGCTTGTGCTCCAAGCAGACTGAATTCTACCTTATGTAATTGCAGCAGCTGTTTATATTTGATATAGTACCTTTTCTTCAGAAAAGATTCAAAAGATTTTGTTGTGATTTTCAAAGAGGTTTAAGCTGTTATAACTACTCATACGATAATAGTGAATATCACCCTTCTAATTTTAATATAGCTAAGACTGTAGACAAGAAACTACACAAAGTAAATTTCAACTTATGGGCATGGCTAAGCCAACAGCAAAACTTGAATAACAATACAGCACTGCTAAGGGAAAGGCCTTGAAATGTGAAAGTAGCAATGAGATTTTAAGACTCACTTGCCCTTGAGAGGATATTCTGTAGGTTAGAAGTCAAAGCACAGAAAGCAATTCTAAAATATGCCAAATGGAGAAGAATGTTTTGATTGGATAAACTAAGAGAAAGATGTCTCTAATTTGGCCACTTAACTGGTCAGCTAAGGTAAGAGGGACTAGAAAGATTCTGAAAATAACTACATTAAAATTATAAAAATCAATACAATATTTCACAAGTATTCTGTGCAGTAAGTGCAAAAGCAGAAGAATTATAATGCATAAATCTGTACGTGTCAGCTTAGCTATGACCTTTGGAATATGCAGCACAGATTTGAAGACACGTTTCTGAGGCTGGTTAAATCTGAAAGGCACTGAAAAGTCACAATAGATATGCACACATTGAGAGAAAAGGAATACTGCAAAAAGCTCCAGAAACTACTATTATTAGCTAGGTAAGTGAAGAACAGCTGTCATGACAACCTAATTCATGTAAATGGCAAGAGATAAATACGAATATAATCAAGGTGCCTCAGGAACACTTTATTAACTTGAATTGAGAAGCGTCCTCAAAGGTCGGAGTAGCTTATGTAGTTCACATCGGCACCTTAGGCATTCACCTCCTGAACCCCAGCTGGTGTAAATCAGCACGGAATAATTGGACTGAGGTTAGCCACACTGATTTTAACATCTACTGGGAATTTTGCCCTCTTCTTTGCTCTGTAAGGCTAAATAACGGGTTTTATAACTCTATGTGTCCTTATTCCTTCTGGTTCTTTTTCTCTAGGGATGACATACAACTTATTTTTACCACCATGGTGTATTTTTTATGAGTTAATAAGCCCAGACTAAAGCTGAAGTGGGCACCTGGTTTAAAAAGAAGATTAGTGGACTGATATTCTCCAGGAATAACCTCTCTAAAAAATTTGGAAATAATTTTTTATGTAATAGTAATGTCTCAAATACTATCTTTTTGAAATAGAACTATTTGGTTTTGCTTAATTTTGAGATGGCTTTATGTAATTGGTAACTCACTAATAAACAAATTCTGTTGAAGTGAATGCCTTGCTTTTTCAAAAATAAGGATTTTTAAACACTGAAAGTTTAAAGATTTTTGCGCTGTCCATGTTCAGATATAAAAAAAACAAAACCAAAAAACCAAACACAAAACCCCCAAACAAACACCAAAACTGAAAAACCACCCAAGCAGGAAATCTCCCAAATCAAATAATTTTAGTCATAATGGTAGTTTAACGACATCAGACACCCTCTGCAGGCAAGATAAATACTTATCTGACTTACATAGTTAGAACAGTCTTAAAAACAGCTGTTTCTAAAACTCTAGCTCCATCAAACAAGATTTTCATATGAATTATTCATTACTTGAATTCTTTGGACAATAAGTAAATATTTGTGGTGAATTAAGGTACCACTTAATTGAGTAGGTGATTTGAAATTTCATAGGAATTTTTAAAACTTATATGTGGAACTATTATCTTTTTTCTTGCCAATGACCATCACTGAGTTCACTAACTGCTTTTCCATAAATTCACTTTTTATCTGGCCAACTCTTTTCTAGAAGCTGAGCATCTAATTTCAAAATAAGTATTTTTACATTTTGGAGTTATTTCTGCCGGTCTTTTTCTACTCTCTTGTTTGGCCGTGAGTTTTGGCCATGGACTTTTATCCTGTGTGGCAAAGTATTTAAGTTTTAAAGGTATTTAGTTGTGCAATAGTTGAAGCAAATGATACTCTGGATTGAAAGGTTCCCATTTCCTGGCAAGTGGCCTTCTTCATCCTAAAAGAAAATGAAACCCATCATTTTTATTCATGCAGAATATGAATAAAATATGAAAAGAATAAAAATAAAAATAAAAATAAAAATAAAAATAAAAATAAAAATAAAAATAAAAATAAAAATAAAAATAAAATAAAAATAAAAATAAAAATAAAAATAAAAATAAAAATAAAAAATTTAAATATAACTAAATTTCTTATTGTTGTTGAAATAAGTGGAATGATCCACTTCCACTTTGAAAATAAAGCAAAAAAGTCATGCAGAACATTTCACCAGCACTGCCACACTCTTATGAGAGACCATTAAAAACACAGCACTATCAGAACTGTATTTTTAAGTCTGAATATATTTATACTTCACTCAAAAGTAGCCTTTCAAAAGGCTATTAAAATAAAATTTCCTTTTTAGATTATTTCTTTTAACATTTTTCTTCACAAGTCATCTCTGAAGTTCAGGCAAGAGCTGAGCTAATACCAAAAGTATTTTTTCAGTGAATGCTTATTTCAATAGCTACATGAATTCATGAAATACTCTTTGAATGTTTTGGATGTTTACTTTTTGCAAGCATTCATGCACCAAGTTTTATGAACATCTGCTCTCAAGTTATTATTAAACTAACATCAATAAATATGCATTGAAGATTTTTTTTTTTTTTGCAATGTAATTTGAAGAAGCTATGGCCACATAGTCCTAGTCCATCAGCTATATAAGAGATAAAGTGAGCTTTTAGAAGCTCTTGTCAATACTGAAACAAAATTTTGGTGATTCGTTAGCTGGTAACTCTCTTGTCATTGTCATGAGTAAAGTGAGAGTAAATGGTTCCATGTGGAAGAGGGCAAGGGCTGATGAGTGTCATATCCAGAACACACAGAATTTACAAGTGACTGAAAGACAGCTCCTCTTTGTATGCAATCTGTTCACTCTGTGCACCTCACCTCATTTGATTTCTCTGGATATTTCTCGATCTTTAAAAAAATGGTGACTGTGGGAACTACAGTAAGAAAGAAACATCCAACCTCTTTTCTCTGTGGGTTACACATGCAAAGAATCTGAAAGTAAACAGCTATACTCCTACTCAACAGGCAGAGTGCTGAACATGTCACCTTCTGGATCAAATGCACATTGCCAGGAACAGGGTTCTAGAAGAGGAGATCAATACTGTCATCTATCAGGTACTTATTGTCTCCTTAAACATCTAAGATCTACTGAGGCTATAAGACTGCCAACCTAATAGTTAAATTTATTGTGTTTGATTAATAACTTTCTATCAATCATACTGAGCTTAATCCAGCTCTGTGTGAAGTCTCTGAAAAATTACCACTGGCTTCAGGGAAAGCTGGATCAGGAAGCAATAGAGATGCCAGTTGATGAAATACGTGTAAAAAATGCAATCATCTCTTAAAACAAATCATATGCTATCTCAAAAGTGATAAAATGTCATTTAATTTCTGTTGGCATTCCTACTCACTTCAACACCACAGAGACAATATTCTTAGGGTTGAATGATATTTACAATGAAGACAAAAGCAGAATGTTGACAGGTAAAGTAATTTGGCACTCATATTGAATACAGCAATTTGGGTGGCCACTGCTGTGAATTAGATGAATGACAGCTGGAAAAAAATCAGATCTCCGGCAATAAAAAAACATTGGATATGAGAAACAGATCTAAAAAGCACAAAACACTGAAAAGTTTGATTACCTTTGTCCAGTTGCCTGGCAAGCGCTGTTTTGTAAGTGCTGTCCTTAAAGAGAACAATCTAATATTTCCCAGGGAACATGTTGCAACTGCTCTCTTTTCTCATACTGTACTCTTAAAGGTCTAGGGATCACACTTGCCACACAAACAAAGGGAGCTTTAATGGCATGGCACTGCCTGGCTAATAAATAATGGTGAAAGACTAGGACATTCACAAAAAAGAACTACACAAAACAGCCAAACTGGATTATATTCATAGACAATGGAAAGAGCCTTCAAAGGAAGATTTTCCCATGAAGGATATCTGATAATTATGAATTATTTTAGCTAGCCTTCAAGATTTAACCTGTGGTAAAAACCACAGAGCAAAGTAAAATGTTCCTGGGTTGAAGTACACACCGGTGTTTGGCCCTTTTAGCCCCTACTTATTTCAGTGCCCACTATGGCTCAGAAGTTCAGTTGAAGAGGGGTGAGAGAAGGGTATGACTAATGTGCTCGGTAAAAGTTTACTGGCTGGGCAGTTTTCCCCATATGACATCACCTAAATTCAAGTGCATGTCAAATACATATATTTCCAAATATATATAGGCCACATAGTTAAAGTATAGCTGTAGGTATAATTACAGATATGGGTTATATATGCATATATGGCAATTTGAAATCAAAATGTTCATCAGAACTTTTTACATCTGTAGTTTTGGAAGAAGGAAATATTTTTCAAATGGCAATATATTTTGTTTCAACCTTGTAAGAACAGTATTTCTTTTAAAAAAGGTATTTTAATTCAGTCACTTTGCATGCATTTCATCTAATTGTATTTTGTAAAGACAGATAAAAGCAAAGCAGGTAGTTAAATGTGTCAGGAAGGTCTTCTCAGCATTTCCAGAATAACTTTTTCTTGTAACCTTTCTTGCAGACAATTTTAAAATGTTGATTTATCTTTCCAGTATGAGATGAACAGAAAAAACACAAATTAGAGGAACAAAACCACAGAGCTCCAATTAGCACTGAAAATCCATTTAATATTGCTACTTACTTGCCTCACAAGGCTGATGGGAGATTTTGTTAGACGTGATTTCTCAAGCTGTGAAAACTGCTTGAGGAAAGGTACTCCTTTTCACAAACACCAAGTCTTATTTCTATATTGGCTTCTGAAGCTGACACAGAGACAACTCCCATTCCAACAGAGGCAATTTGTGATCCTCATCCACGCAACTGCCTTGCATACACAGTTCTGCCCTTCAGGGAATATTTTCTTTAACTGTGTGGCTTTACTTATTTATTTTGCTAGTAAAAGGTAAGCCACGTCTGTGCAATAAGCAGGAAGAATCATGTCTCGAAAAAGTCAGAGTTGTTCAGGTTTTTCTCAATTCCTTCAGAATGAAATACCTGCAGTAGTACCTATTGAGCCTTCATCTCACGGGAGAGTCAAATGTTACAGTTTAATTTACTCCAGCATGTGAAGAGTCGAGGCATGTTTTATTAGGAATCTATGGAGGGAATCGATAACCCAGCCTTACCCAGTAGCAAAGGACAAGATCCCCGTCTTGCAGTTCTGCCTCCCTGCATGGCTGCCTGAGTTAAGACTTCCTATAAGGATGTAATACCATGCTAATCATTCCCTTTCTGTAATAAGCAAAACTTAGTTTGTGTCTCAGACAGGCCTTCTTTGGTGTATTTCTGTTTTGAATGAGAAGGAAAAAAGAAAATGTATGGATTTTTAAGATGTACCCATATCATGTATGTGTGTGTATATATATATATATATATATATATATATATCAGTTAGTAAATGTACTACAGATGAAAATATAGTATTTAAAAACAGACCTGGAATAAAATAACAAATAAATTTGGATATTTTTTCCTGATCTTTCAGGCTTCCATCCAGTTCCGCTGGTATACCTCAATTTGGACTCATACTGATTTTTCTAAATTCCAAACTCCTGCTTGTGCCAGCTTCATGTCTTAATCACAAATTTTCCTTAGGATTAGCACTGGACAGATTCAAAATATAAAACCATGCCTCTTCCAATTAACTAGACAAAGAGTAAACACATAACTATGTTGGATTTGAATATATTTGCATCTTCAAGCATTCAATGATAAGGTTTTGCTATAATGTCTCCTCATAACATTCCAAAACATGGATCTCACAGATGTTCAGCATTTTTAAGCCTGCATAATTAATTTTCAACCATTCTATAGTATATCTGGTCATTTCATCTGAGAAGTGCTAACTGGAAGCCCTGCAGCAAAACTTACTTCTTTTCTGCATTTCATTTTCTGACCCATTTTTCAGGAATCATATTTTGGGGGGAAGGTCATTTGTTCATTTCACTTATGTGGAAATCATTAATTATTTCATAGGAGGAGTAGTTTTTAGTTGTCATGTTTCAAATTTTTACTCGGCTGTATTGCCTATGCGACTTTTCATAATTTTTTTCCCCCTGGGACAATGTGAGCATAATGACACCCCATGTAGAATCAAAAATAGGATGAGAACATTTGCTCCTGAAAACTTATTTGTCCTATATATCTTCAAGAACTTGTAACAAGTGAGTTAAAGTTATATACAAAGTCTGTATTGTATATCAAGATGCAATGGGGAACTTAACATCCAATAACATTGATCCAGATAGTTATAAACTTGGACATACAAAGGTCAGCTCTTTTTTTACTGTTGTTCAGAGTACATTTCAGAGGCGATGTAAAGTGTGAATAAGGAAAACAATAACATGTTCTTGTGTAAAGCTACTATCTAGACTGACATTTAAAGATTTGAAAGGTGCCTGTAAACTCCAGAGTATTAGATGATTAGATGGATGGATCACATCCCCTACAAGAAGAAGGCTAAGAGAATTGTGATTGTTCAGCCTAGAGGAAAAAAGGCTTTGGGGTGACTCTACTGCCATCTTCCAGTACCTGAAGGGAGCCCATAAGAAAGCTGAAGAGAGATATTTTATAAGACCATGCAGTGGCAGGATGAGGGGATTGGCTTCTAATGGAAAGAGGATGGGTTTAGATTAGTAATTAGAAAGAAATCCCCCACTGTGAGAGTGGGGAGACACTGGAACCAGTTTCCCAGAGGAGCTGTGGGTGCCCCATTCCTGGCAGTGTACAAGCCAGTGTTGAATGGGGCTCTGAGCAACCTGGTCCAGTGGAAGATGTCCCTGCCCACGACAGGGGGGTTGGAACTGGATGATAATTAAGGTCTATTCTAACTTAAATCTTTCTGTGATTCGATGATTAGATCATCATTCCTTGTATATGCTATGTGAGCCACTTATTTGCTAAAATAATACAATTAAAAAACATGGAGAAAATGTTGCTTGTGGAATTTCAAACACCTTCAATGACAACCCATTTAGCACTCTTTTCAGGACCACACACAAATGATAAAAAGGTTTTTCTTTCTCAGTATATTATCAAAAGATTATATAAAGGCTGATGATAATGTTCCACACAATCCAATACCTTTTCAAGTGCCTCAGGGATAAGGGATAGGTTAGAGGAAATATCTATTTGATCTCTTTTTATCTTTTTCAAAATACTAGGACATCGTGCATGTAACAGGATGAAACACAAGTGTATGCAACACAACCACTGCAGCACTTTGTGGGTTCAGTGTTTGTAATTACTGAACAATAGCCCATTGTCTTTCAAATTACACAGCAAAGGCAACAACAGTAATGATAAACTAGTGACTCAGGCAGGCGAGAAATTCTCTCAGTTATGATAGGATTAGAAGGTATAGGAGGAGAGTCCCTTGAATACTTTTGCTTAAATCCAGTTTCAAATACCAGTGTAGTGGGAAAAATTGAAGGCCTTCATCTTATGTCTTGCATGTTTCCTGAAGAAGTTCTTAGAATTTTTGAATTGAGATGGTTAGTTTAGAGGCTGAGTGTGGCTAAACTCCTCACAGCCTAGTCAAAGCAAAGCTTTTCTACAATTCACTATATCAAAGCTATGGGCTGCATATTTCAAAAAGTAATATTACTTTATAGAGAGATATTTCCCGAAAGGACAGAGGTGATGACCCTTAAAAGATTTAAAGAGAACAAGAACAAAAATAAACAAAGTTTCCTTCTGACAGGTTACACTGCAAAATAAGCTTTCCTCAAGATGAAGTTTTTGGAGTAGTCTTAAGAAACTAGAGAGCTTGTCTTTGAGCAAAGTCACAAAAGGTTAAACAAATACTTGTAAAATAAACTGATAACTTCTTTGCAGTAAGATTTATTTACAGGGGTTGTGCCCTGACTTGGGTCTTTCTGCATTAAAGAGGATCCCCTGCAGAAGACATGATGGATGTATTTTGCTCCTTAATCAAACTAGGAGCAGTTTGGTACAGGCTTCAAAAGAGGTAAAGGCCAGAGATCTGTGAGCCAAGGACTTCTCTAGTTCTAATCTCTTCTCTGAATTCCACAGAGGAATTGAGCAACAAAATGAGCATCAGTGCATATAAGCATGCAGCACCGATCACACAACTAAGCCATGAACAGCACACACCATTTTTAGTTTTCATTCATCAAGGAACAAAGAAAGTTGTGGGTACAAGGATTCTCATGCACATCTTATCCATCACATGTGGTTTGACTTCATGCCAAGCCCTTCCATAAATATGACGGACTAAGGGAGCCTTCTTCGACCTCTCCCTCCTAAGCAGCTGGCAGCATGGTGGGGACTCCACTGAAATGGGATACTTCTCAAGATTGCTCCTCAAGGCAGAGAGATTTCTTAACAATTAGAGCTATTTGGTAAGTGACTGATATTGCACATAAGCTCATAATATAGCCCTCTAAGACTTTGTCTTGGTAACACTGATTTTGTCTTGGTACTTTTGAATTGTTATATCCTTGAGCAGTACAGTAATAGAGTGAACCTTGATACTCAGCTTTGTTAAGCCGCACTTTTACAGCACTACATTTCAATAAAACCACTTCTGCTGATAACTTTGACAGTGGTTCTTTAAGCAGTTTGAATTGTCCATTTGCAACAAATTGGCACAGTCAGCAGGATTCCTAAATCCAGATTTGCTACTCTGTAACTCACAATTGACTCTTTGCTCTTCATATTAGTTTCTAATTCCAACATTGTTCATTTAATGCTTTCAAAATTGTAAGCATTAATTCATTTTTACTATTTCATATCTTTGATACAGATGAGAAGTCCCCACAATGAGGATAGAAAATGAAAAAGTATTTTTTGCCAAGTTGTAGAGAGTAAAGTGTGGACCAGAACTGACCCACAAAGACACTGTGGACTAGTAAAATGTGGGCAGTAAAATGTGGACTAGAACTAACCCTCAAAGAAACTTCAGGCATAAGTTTCTGCTGCAGGGCAAGTCCTCAGAGACAACCTGAAAACTAGGGCTTCTTTTTCCTTATTTATTTGCAAATAAATCTGATGTTTGAGGTGTTCGAGCAGTGCTCTGCATCGGTCATTGCTGCGCCTGGAGGATGTCCTGGAGCTGCACCTCGTGTCTGTGGCCACAGCCTCTCCTCCTGCAATAACCTTGGAGGAAAGAAATAGCAGGAGACAGAGGCTTGTCCTGTGCTTGTGTCCAGCAACAGAACCATAGCTGGTAGAAGCTCCAGTGATGCATATTTAGCTTTTTTATATTGGCACAAATCTTAAATGTAACGCAGTCTTACACAATTTCGTGGAGTCATTATTGTATCAACAAAGAAAGGACCAGACATCTCCTGTTGGGAGGGAGTAGAACTTTGTGTGTGTCTGACTCTGTGTGTGTGTCTCTGTGTGTCTATCTGTCTTATATACACAGTGGGTGGTTAAAAATCTGTTCATTTATTTTTTAGATTTGACTGGCAGCAAATTTGGGGCCTCTCGTACATATTTGCTTGAAGCTTGAACCATTTAATGAGTGGATTATTCCTCCTTCTTAATATTGTACCTGAGAACTATATACAAGTATTATTTTTGCCTCTATGTAGTGTGTTTTGTAAAATGACTACCATTTACCACAGTTTCTTTCTTTGATATAAATATTTGAAATATATTTGGATTTGCCTACAAGCTAACTTCCTAAAATTTTAGATATTTTTTGAGGGATTCAAAAGAAATCATAAGGAGCAGTAATCTCATTTGCTGTCAGATGAGACTGTAGGCTGATTTCATGTTGAGAAACAGGACACATGCCCAGACATGCACCAGTAAGAACTACTGATATGGGCAATGTCACAATTTGAAACCTTGCAACATAATTTCAGAGATTCCTGAAGAAACAATAATGTACTCCCATGTGAATTAAACTAACTGGACATATACTGTCAGTATATATATGCTGAAAACTATATTAATAAGTTGAAGACCCTTTTAAGGCCTGAAAATGAATAGCTTTTACAACCTCTTGGAAAAATCATGTGTGATGCAAAGTGTAGTCCTTTGCTAAATCTGTTTAAGCAGTAAATTAAGGATTTTTCCAAGCACTGAAGTCAAATTCATACAGAATATAACTTCACTGACTTCAGTAGAGTTATCCTGCTGATGGTGTTAGATCAATATTTGCAAGACATTTTATTGTAAAATATCTTCTTTAAAAAGATAAAAAACTTTTAATTCTAATTCAAAGTATTACTGCTGCAACAGAAATCCATCAACATCCTCAGTGTGAGGGATGACCTCTCTTTTTATACTATTTTGAGGGTAGGATGATCAGCAGCGATTATGCTGATAAACAGGTGGAGCTAGGTGCTGTTCAAGTCAGGGAAATCCTGTAAAAATGCAAATGTAGACTAGGAAATTATCTTGGGGTTTGACTTGTTTAGAATTTCACTGTGCACTCCTTAACACCACTAGTTAAAGTTTCATTCACTCCAGACCTTGAGGACCTCTGTAAGACAAATCTTTCTGCAGAAAGACATACAGCACAATATAAGTGAAGGCTTTCATCACATAATCTATTTGAAGTACACTGTACAAGGAAACGAGTGGTCTTTCTAGAAGCATTCTGAACACTTTGCTTTCTGAAATTGGGGTTTAGATGTTCTAGAGTCAGGACTGATAAAAACATACACATATCCTACCTTCAGGGACCATTGAAAGAACTTTTACTCTCCAGCAGTCTGCTCCATCTTAGCCCATTACTATCCATGGTTTGGAATTTACACAGAAGTACAGAGATTCACACATGTATTTTATTTACTCCTTGTAAATTATGCTATTATTGCAAACCTTTAGCCCTTGCATACACAAATTTTCATTATGTACAGCAGCATTGAATTCTTCTTTGTGTTATATCCATCTCCTTTACTATCCAAAGAGAATATGAGTGAGTCTAATCTTTATAACAAAACCATAAAGCAACTCTCAACCAGAGCAAAAAAGAATTATATTAGCAAAACTGATAAAGATATTGTCAACTACTCTACATGCGCCAGCTGAGAATCATACCTCTTGTGCAGCCATACATGCATAGATTGTATTGTGAGTCTGTCTTATGCTACCTCAGAAAAAAGCACATGAAAGATGAGGAGTCTAGGAAGAAAAACTGGGAAGTGGAAACGTTTTGAGCTTACAAATTTGCTTGTACCTCCCTGAGTAACAAAACTGATTTATGGAAATAGATAGGAGTTCTGACTTTCTTATGAACAAGAGTTCATCCACACACAAGAATTCATCCACAGAAATGTGCTTCAGGCACCACTATTATTACAGAGAACTGAAAATGGAATTGCTGTCCACTGTGGTGAGATAGATTCAGTTAAAGAGAGACTAATAAAGAAACGGTGCTCTTCATTCTTTCAGAGAAGTGTTACACAAAAAGTTAAGATGAATGTTACAGATTCCTCTAGACCTCTCTGTTGGATCAAATACTCTGTCAAGTCCTTTCAATACCAGAAAAATTAGTAATTCTGTTCCCATAGCTAGAATTCTCTACCAATAAAAACAAACAACAAAAAAAAAACTAAAAAACCAAGAGAAACACTGGAAAAGAGATGTGTTTTGCATGCATCATTATTAGAAATTGCATAGTATATCCATACATACGTTTATCTATCCATCTATCAAGGTGACTAAATAGCTGTCCACCTATAAGTGCCTACCTATGTAAATATCCATTTATGTAAATATCCATCAATATCTACCACTATGGAGTGCTCATGCTATTCTCAGCCTCCTGTCCTGGCCTTGAAGGTCCAGAGCACTACTCTCCCCATTCCTTCACTCCTGCCTCCCTGCTGTGGCCATCCGGTAAATTTAATGGGAAGTGAGAATTAAATAGCAAGGGATAACTGACCTTCTTCAATATGCTGCTTCCATCAATCTGCTCTGATACTTGCAGTGAGTAGGGAAGCAATACTGGAAAAAAATTGTCTCCCATCTCAGCTAGGATGTGGAAAATAACAAACAAGAAAGGGACTGAAATGAAAAAATTCATGTGTTTTTATCATTTCCCCTCTTCAGAAGATAATGGGAATTGACCTCAGTCAAAAACTTGCTGTTTACTAAGATGCAATGTGACCCTTTCCTGTGTCCACCTCCAATAAGCAAGAGGAAAGTGCATGCCAGGCATCTGTACAAGATTTCAGCTCCTGATTTTTACTCTTTTTTGCACTGAGAGCATGCACTGACATGGAGGATCCCTCAGCCCTTTTGTAGTCTTTTTTTCTCCCTCACAAAAAGCAAAGACATATCTATAAGCAGTTTTTTGCCTGATTTCTTAATTTAAAACTTGGTGTGAGAATCTGGAGTTCTTGTTCTTATACTAATTTTAATGGCATGGGTGGAATTTGCCATAGGCATTGGGAACAAGCTTCTCCATCATCCATATGGATGGGATCAGAGATCACAACATTACTGACAGCGGAGCAAAAAATGCAAAATATGACAACCTGTGAAAACATCTGTCCCACCAGTTTGGGAAAAGATGTGCCTTTCACAGCCAGCCAAACACTTCACATTCTGATCTTCTGAAAAGCAAAATCATTCATATTCAAATTGTTAAATTAAAAAATCAGCTCTCAGGCAAACAATGCAGGGTCTAATGCAAGAAGATGATGTGCAACACAGTGTTTCTGAGACAACTACAGTATCACAAATGTTCATTGAGAGAGTGACAGAAGGGTCTAAACTACACATAGAAAGACAAGAAAGAATTGATCACTATCATTACTTTTATTTAGTGTCTTGGTGTGCATTAAGACCTCAAGAAAAGGAAAATGAAGTCTTTCTGATTCGAGTGGGTTTCCAAAGAGACAATTACTGGTGTTGACAGGTACTAAACTGAAATACAGACAAAAAGAATGAATGCATCTGGTAAGTTTTCATCTACTTGATCCATTGCTTTTTGTCCTTTAGATATTATACATGTCTTTGGAACTTGCCACCACAGAAACTGCTTTTCTGGCCTGACCTGAATTTAAATTCTTCCAGCATTTTCCTAGAAGTCAGAAGAGGGCACTGAATTTTGTCTTTCCATAAGAAATGAAACTGGAGTGAGGTTATAGACAACCCCATGACACTTTCCATAACAGCAAGGGTGTACCAATGCTGGCTCACTGGCTAAATTCCAAGCTAGCTAATTATATTCTCTCTCCCAAATGTTTTCTGTGGTTTCAATTAAAGAAGTTATTAATTACTTCCTATCCTGAAAAAAGTTAGCAGTGTTGCTGGCCCAGCATATCTTCTGTGCTTTCTCAGTAGTATGTTTATGCATATTAGTACCTTACAAGTACCTTGGAATCCTGTGCTGAAAGTCACTAGAGAAATTTGCACTATTGCTAGCTTTTATTGTTTTATCAGCCACAGTACTTTTAGATTGCTTTCACTGTTAGTAGTAAGTGTATATTATTTTTATAATGCCCAAGCCATCTAAGAATTAAAATACACAGTCATAATTTTAATTAAAAATATATCTTCTTTAAAATAGTAAATATTGAATGATTTTAAGATGTAGTGTGGATCTAGTACTAGTGCACAGACTGCTTGTGATAATGATATTCAACTTACTGTATGTGAAGGGACTCTTTGGACTACAAAAACTCCAAACAGATGCTTCTGACACCATCCAAATGATCCATATTTCAGTTGCTATAATTCTACAGTAAGTTTTGGGTAGGCATTTCAAGTGTTCATTTCAAAATCATGAGAATTTTAAGTTTTCCCTGGTCTATTTAAGCAACTTGCTTTTGTTCTCTTCCCTATGCCTTTATGTAATAATTCCTGTTATTCCCGGATCTTCCATCTTTAGAATATCACAAATGCTATCCATCTTGGCTCATAGCCTAAGTATAATTTGTCCTCATAAAGAGATTTTGAGGACCACTAACCGTTTCTTTTATTGTTCTCTACATCTCCTTTTAGATATCAAGGTTTCCTCAGGCCTGTGAGATCTCAGTAGCAAAGATATCAGGAAACCAGTGGAATACGTAGGGTTATTAATTTTGAAACCATTTTTGAAAACAATTCAAGAAGCACATTATAAAGCGAAGGTCTGGAACGCGACCGCTGACATGCAACACCCAGTGACATTCTTGGTAAGACAGAAAGCAGAGCCACCTGAAACTGCACTGAGGCAGCAAAACCTGCAGTGGATCACCTGGGATGGGATTGAGAAATTGGTTCTATAAAATTTTAAGTTCCCTGTAGCAAAGTCATTCTTGGTTGACCTGACATCTTTGCTTCTGTCAAGTTTAATGAGTAATATGCTCAGACCACAAGGGTCTGATGTCCTTCCTTCCCTTCATTCAAAGGACACAGAAAGTAGAATTTGTCTGGCTTGCCACTTCTTTACCACAGTAAATCTTGGGGCTTTAGACAGACGCCCACACATACACAACCCCGAACACATAATTTTCCACTTGCATGCAGCATCCAGATCGAAGATAAGGCTTCAGATTCCAGTTATGAGAAAATTCAAAATGAAGACATGTCAGCATAAATATTTTACAGAACTCAAGTAATATCTAGTGGAGATCCAGCTATGCATTATATTTCCCTCAGGACATTTCTTTGTGAGCTGTACATAAAGGGCCCTCTATTTTGGTTCTTCTAAATAGAATGCATAAAATCAGTTTCTATAGAAAGAATAAATGAAGTGATATTTTAAATTAATTGCATCACAAAAAGATTCAATATAGTTGTAATAGGCTTTGTGTTGTGTGAAATACAATTTAGTGCTTTCTGAATTACACCTGTGTAAAAATATCTATTTATTATGTGCCTGATAAATGACAATAGAATTGTTTCACAAAATTAATTCTTATTTAGCTTAGATGTAGTAACTGAACAAAACATTTAACATTTCTGCTTTGAGGAGTTTGGGGGCTAAAAGCTTCACTGAAATTGAAGGCTGTGAGTCCAGTCTTGTTCCAAATTCAATTTAGTCTTTTCTCTGGGAATATAATCAAACATTAGAGTAGTATAAAAGTCATAATAGTGAATAGATTTTTCCCCTAAAAACATTAAATAATTAATGTGCAGGTTATACATTAATATAACTGCTGTCTACAACATCTTCAAATCTTTGTGATGGTGCTGTTTAATTATGCAAAGGCGTGCTAACAGCATGGTTCTACAGTAGACATTATGAGTACATAAGATATATTATGACGCACGCATCTATGTCATATACCTGTCATAACTATTGAATAAGTTTCTCAAACGGTCCTTGTGGAGAACAAAACTTTTCTTTCAAGACAGATATGTTATTTTGATAAACTGAATGTATGGTTTTAAGTTGCTGCCATAATAAACCATCCCATGTCAGTAATTCATGACTTTCAGATTCATACATTTGGCGTCATAGAAGAAAAGGAAAATTCTTCTCCTGCAGGGCTATCAATGGCTTCAGTCTCAAAGAGGTAAATATATCTCTAGTCATACCTGTGATGCTGTGCTTCCTCCCACCATCCCACCTTCCATAACCACCTGTGGGGGTTGTGATTGTTGCTTCCAACTTACTCTGGGTTTTGGGGGATGGATGGCAACATGGTAGCCAAGGGCTGCCTGGAATGCTGATCTGAATGCCTTGCTGGTATGCAAATATGAGTATGATCTTACTTTATAAACAGGAAAGTGCCCAGGACCTGTTGAGCTCTCCTGCACATCAGCAGGCTGCACACCAGGATCCTATTTTTTTCAGTTTCAGGAAGTTACACAGCAGAGGGAAGAAAATGTTCTTAGAACATTGCATTAAGCTTACTTGGGTTTTCACATATTGTTAAAATGTCACAATAGCCTCAACAGAAATTCTACTGTACTTCATCCTATGCAATAAAAGCTTCAAGAAAGCAACTTTTCAAATACCACCTTACAGCCTAATACATGCTATTAAGTAATTTTCACACCTCACAGTTCATCTTTAGGCAGGGACATTGGTGGACCTTTGTGTTAACTAAGTGTTCTCAATTAATCAAACATGTTGTCTGTATCTGGCCAGAGAAGCTGTAGACTCCCCCACCCCTGGAAGTGTTCATGGCCAGGTTGGACAAAACTCTGAGCAGCCTGGTCCAGTGGAAGGTGCCCCTGCCCATGGCAGGGCTGCTTGGAAGTGGATGACTCATGAAGAGTCATGGAACTGCCCCATGAAGTCTCCAATTTTCTTACACGGAGAAGCTCTAAAAAAAATGGGTTTTGAGATAAGAGCCCTGGAGAATCAAGCTGCAAAATTTTTCACACTTCTCCTTTGTGAAAACCAGTAATTTTTGAAAGAACACACCTGACTCTTCTCATGCAAAAGGCAAAAGGCTCAGATTTTTTCACATGCTGGGTGTTCAGGAGATGACATTGTTTCTTAAAGAAACTGCTTTAAGTATTAGTAAACAGTCCCTAAACTGTTAGAAATGATGCTCCATTTCTGGAGCACTGAAATATTCTCAACATGTTGCATGGAGAATTTCGGCCAAGATTCTTTCTAAAATTGATCAAGTTATTAAATTTTATGTTGTCCAGTTACTGTGACTTTGAAGGTAATGATTTATAATGTAAAGTATTTGAACTGCCAGCCTACCAATCATACACCAATATTTGCAGTGTAGAAAAGAGTCTCTTTATGGTCTAGAAGAATACACCGAGTTTATGTGCTGTATATAAATAGTATCTTCTTTCTCTGGTACATGAATAAGAAAAGATATATACAGCAGTTTAGGAAAACCAGTTGACAGCTGAATAAGCAAATTATGTTGAGATGTTCTGAACATATCCGAAGGAAATCTTAGATGCCAAGAGGCAGGGTGGTCAGCAGATTCCCGTGTGATTTCCTGTGAGTCATGCAAACACCAGTGTGGGTAATTTACATCACAAGAAAAATATAAAGAACATTCCCTGCTTTGTGACCTGGAGAATTGGATGTGAGCACTTTCCATTACTGTGCTCTGCTGATAGAAGTGACACACGGAATTGGAGGATGAAGCCTCCCATAACTAAGCCTCTCTCTTTTAACACACTAGATCTGGAGTGAAAATTATCTTTTTTTTTCTCTGAAACAATCTTACTTTGACCATGACACCCCAGTCCTCTTTTCTTCCACATGCTTTGACTTTTTGCTGTGGTTCATATGCAAGAAGCCTTAAAGACTATCCTGGGTGTGGATTGTTATATTGTGTTCCAAATTGCCAAAGAAATATGGAAAATTGCCAAAACAATAATGCAAAAACCAATACTGGACCGTATTGAAACTGCTTCAGTCTGCAAAGCTTTGATTAAAGAAGACAGGGCAAAGGTCCCTAAGAGTGCTGTTTAAAATAGTTTGTATCATGATTTGCTGAACTTAGGCTGTCCCTGAAAAAAAATTCTCATCAGATTCAAAACAAGCCTCATTAACTGTGAGGTTATAACATCTAGGGCAGATTAGCTTTTGGGCTGTTTTAAATAGTGCTGATCAAGATTAACTGGGACTCTGCAATTTAAATCTCTTAGTTCAACCTCTAGAAAATCATTCTCAATGTACACGCTACTTTGTATTTGAGAAACCAGGTTTACAGAGAGGAGGTGCCTATGAAAATCCATGATAACCTTGTGAAAAGACTCTGAACCAAACTAGTGTGTTTTGCCCTCACCATTTATCCCAGAGAACACCATGGTAACACCAATATAGCTATGCTTTTTCTTAGAGAAGCACGAGTTACCTATTTGTATATAGCATTAAATTGACAGTACCACTTCAGTCAGTAAACCAAAGTGTGAGTGCTGGAATATTCAAAACCATAATATTTTAAATAATATTTTTATGAATCTAGGTATTCGTAGGAATATTACAATTTAATCTGGAGGTTTCAATGTAACTGGAGTCCGGTTCCCTTAAGAACTAGGCTAAAAATATAGGAAGAGATATCCCAGGTAAATTCTATGAGTAACTGAGAATTAGAAGCGGAAATTCTTTAACATACAAATGAGCAACTTCAGCAGAATGTTTTTAAGAGTTTTAGAAATGGATCAGCTCGGCTTGACCAATTATCCTGCTCTGACTAAAGCCGCAGGGGCAGCTACTGAGGCCAAGAACACAAACCTATAAGATATGTCCTGCATATTCTCTTTTATTCAGTCATTGCACTAATTGGTCTGATTCTTTTCTGAACCTGACAATATTGTCTGCTTCCACAAGTTACTGTGCTGGAAAATTCCATCAACCCACTAGCCACCATGAAAAAAAGCAGTAATTAAAAAGGGAGGGAGGGAGGGAGGGAAGACAAAAGATAGAAATACACTTTCTACTTTTATTGTATTTTATCTGTCCAAAAGAAGTCTTCATCAGGTGTCTTTTAGTTGTAGGATGGTGGCACTTGGTCTATCCACTCTGCATTCAACACAGCAACCCTTTGTGACTGTGAACTCAGTCATAGCCTCCCTTGCCCTTCTGTTCTCCAGACTTTTGAAGGATCCCAGGATTTTTAGGCTCTTTTTGTAAGGCAGCTGCTTCATTCTCTTGGTTATTTTAATTTCCCTTATCTATAGTCTCTGATCCCACTAGAATTGAATGCAACACTAATAACAGTCATGTTAAGAATTTATGTGGAGTTTCCACCTCTTTCTTGATATCTGATGATATACACTATTTTTTAATCATTACTACCCACTGAGCCAATAGTTTTTATAACCTGGCAGGAACAGGTAGAAAATCTTATAACCTGTAATTCCCAATTTGAAGACTAGCACCAGGGAGTTGCATTTATCAGTGGTATAAATATTCATTGGATTCTGTGTCTATGTCATTTGTCATAAGATACACTAAATCAGTTTACGGTAATGGTACAATTTGTATAATGAACAGGATAATCTAAGTACCCTTCAAGAAAGCTTCCTTCATGGGATTACATCTTTCCTTTCTAATTATGGCTAAGTGTTCCTAGTTGTGTCCATTTTGGAATAGAAACACCTGCCATTATGTTAGAGTTGAGTTGAAAAATAGGTAGATCAACATTTGTTTGACAACTCAGGAAAAATACTCAAACGTAAAAAATGCTGGAGGACGGGAATGCCAAAAAAGGAGTTAACTACAATGTAAAATTTCCCTCCTTCTAACATCAGAAAATACTCCGAACTTGTGTGCCTACTGTCAGAGCTTTGGGACCAAGAAGGTGACATAAAAGACATTTGGAAGTGCCTGAGATCAGAAAATTACAAAACTAATTCTGCTACTGAGTTTTGTAGCAGCAAAGATGAACTTGTTTGACTTTTACTTCTGTAAAGGATGCATGTTCAAGAACTTTTTGACATCTTGATATCCATCTTTTTTCTTACAATGTAAAGAGCTTCACCACCAACAAAAGCTTCTATTGCTATCCAGGAAGCACACCTAATCAGTTTAATGAACTTCTGCTAGATCTGAGAAAATACCCTTTATAAATAATTTAGCCCTTAGATAGAAACTCATTCTATTCTCTGCAGTGAACTGCCTGGTCTAGTAGCCATCAACATCTTCAAAAAGCCCATATAATGTGAAAAATTTTGAATTAGGTTCACTGCCTGCAGCCATTATAATAATAAAATGCTATTTCTCTGTTTTGAAGCCAAGCATCTATATTTCTCCTAGGTTAGGTAAGGGCATTGAAATTCAGTGAAGAGACAGGTAATAAATGAGAGAATTTTCTAATGTAATAACTACAATTCTCTTTAAAGGTCATCAATAGATGAGAAATTATTACACTCTGTTAATATTACTTGCAATGTTCTGATTGGGTTCCATTGCAGGTGAAAAGGAAACCTCAGTTGCCACTCATTCTTTTATTAAAGAGAAAACAAATTAGCACAGGACTAAGCATTAACAGTGAAAAATGCTCTCTGTTGTTCTGTAGTCTTTTAAAATAAAAGGCAACCACAGAGCGAGTGACTATTTTGTTTTCAAATTTCAGAACCAGACTCTAAATTGATTGATTGCTCATTCATGTGAAGCAGTAAAAAAGAAACCAACTCAGAAAAGAACCCTGATTCTGAAATTGTGCTTGTACAAACTGAACTCCAAACACTTTGTTGTCTCACAATGAGGTTGTAAAATCAAGCAATAAAGAGCACCAGGAAGAAAGCTATGCCTCTGCACTGAAGAGGATATATTTATGCTAAAAAGGTACACAAAAATCACAAAAATATAACAACAATATTAATAATGTTGCCTTACTTTGCTGTGGCAGCCTTATTTTATTTACTAATTTATAAATATTTACATACATTATTAATGAAGCTAGGTAAAATGACAAGTGTTATATGGACAAATAAGTATTCTGTGATCTATTCGATCTATGACTACAAAAGAAAATTAATCTGTTTCAAGTCCTTTTTTTCATTATTGAGACAACACTTTCTCTTCAAAAGCTGAAAGACACCTAGAGGTTGTTCAAGGCACATGGAATTTTCAAGCTTTTTAAGTTAAGTTCTTAAATTAGAAAGAATTAGATGTCTCTGAAGAGGATTTTGCATCACCCATTTGTTATCAACCCAATGGTATATGTTATCACTTAGAATGGCATTGTAGAGCTAGACTCAAAGACTGCCCAAACCACAGGTGTTTTCTTCTTGTTTAATAGATGTTGATGTATTTTTTTTCATTAATTTAGCCAGATTTTGAAATCATTATATTTCAGTGGAAAAGGAATATCAAGTGGCTTAGGAATAAGAGCTAGTTAAACCTTGTAGATCTTTACAGGTCCCATGAAGACTTCAGGTAAGGAGTTATGATCAGGTACTATTTGCACTACTACTTGTAGCAAATACCTTAGCCCAAAATAAAGGCACTCTTGGAGATAAAAAGAGAAGGAGGATGGAATATATTTATAATTAATTACTAAGATTATATGAAAAACAGAGAAAACCTAGACTGGCTTCAGGACCTTTTCCATATCTAAACATGAATACATACAATACATTTCATAGTATTTATATGAATATCTGCTGCACAGCTTCATTTCTTAATCTAATATACTTTGCTCCCTGTAATGGTCTTTGCTTTTTCCCCATCAAATATATGCTTATTGAATGATTTACACACAAACTGAGTGATATTCACATACATACATGATGTGGGGAGAAATTCAGGCCTCAGCAGATGGAATGTTTGTTTGAAATAAGAAAATAGTGTTACAAAAGGCAAAAACATCAATGCTGTGGTGAATACTAATTCATAACACAGCCCCATACCAGCCACTCTGAGGAAAACTAACTACCCCAGCCCAAATTAGCACATCATTTTTCTGTAATAAATTTTCTCTGATTGTTTCACCATTTTTTATACCTTAGCTTAAGTGATTGTCAAGTTTAAGCAAAAATATAAAACTACTTATTGTGACATTTGGCTAATTAGTGCCTTCAGGGGCTCACTGTGCTTAATAGAGCAAGAGAGGGGCTGGTGCCATTTTCATTTTATGTTCCAAGTTCAGACAGACCTCAAGAACATTTGGTACTTCATAATCCAGCATGCTCTATAGCCTCAATGATAAACTGCCACCTACTTAGGGAAGCGTTTAGTAAAGGTATCTAAATGTGAGGAGTAAAGGCCCATTTCCTCATATATGGCATTAGCAGATCAACAGTCTTCACTACCCAAAATGAGTGAAAATTCCTTGCCATTACTCTATCTAGATGACCTTTTGTCTATACAACCCACTCACACATATTTTGTTTTCACTTTTCAAAGGATGCATATGTTAATGCAGAGGGATCATTGCCTTTTCTCCCACCATTTTCAGTTTCACATTGGTGCTGAGTAACCTTTAGATCACATGAATTACTAAGGCTTGGCCGAGCTGGAAAAGGCAATGTGTCTCAGCAAGCCAATGATGACAGAAAACGCTTCTTCCTACTATTTTTACCTGTCCTGGAACACTGTTGAATCTAACACGACCTTGTGATTGCAATGTGGCACCTGAAGTTGCACAGAATACCCTTGAAAGGTTTTCGGGGATTTTTTTCATTTAAGAAAAGCTGTTTCAGATTTCTTTGTGCATGGAAGTCTTTCCTTGTGCAAGTCAGCTGGTCTTTTGGTTTTATGCATTTCTCTTTCTTTTTTTTTAACCAATTTGACATCTGTATGACAGACAATCTCTTCTTACTTCTAGATACACGAAGCTGGGTGTTATCTGCACCTGACTTCTGCACATAGCAGGAGATCTAATTATCTGAAATGGTATCTCAGCAGGAAAGATGGACCAGGACAGGTTTAAGATGTTCCAGGCTTTGAAAAAGCCTTGAATACCTTATGTAATTTAAATATCCCTGCAGCATTTATATTACTGGCTTTTAGAGTCCCTTGTCACTAAATCCATTTAACCTACTGGAAAGCTGTCAGGCAAAAGAAAAGTACCCTGCCCAGGACCTGGGAATGCAAATAGTACCCCTGAAGAAGTTCAAGGAACCACAGTTCCTTGCACAATTGTTCTCAATTCTGTGTTTGCCAGCCTTAACAGAATCCCATTTAAAGTTATGCTTCCGCTGCTTCCACATCACCTCTCTAAAACACAACAGTTATTTACATCCTTTAGGTAAACTTTAAATAAAAGGAATCAACTCCACCAATCTTTTTCAGAAATTTATAAACTCCTTGGATGCTAGCTCAGAGTTGAAAATAGGTACAACATACTTCCAGCATATTTAAGCTGCTGCTTGAAATATTTAATACCCAGGAGGATTATTTTTTCTTCTCCATAGAATATTACAGACTAAAATCTGTCAATATGTCAAAATTTATGCCCTGCAGCAGATATTCAGTCGTGCAAAAGAAATTTCTTTTTCTTTGTTATATATGAAGGAAATTGAATGTATAGAAATTATATGGTCAGAATTGAAAGTCACAATGACTTTATATGCATGTCAATTTTTTTTGTCTAACATCTTTAAGTACCATCTGTATGAACCAGTTTATAAAACATACTCTGTATATGCCCAGCCTGCAAGAAACACGAAAAACATCTTTATTTTCTTCCAACTTTACTAATGTGACTTTAGTAACACCACATTTCATTGTTTGGATGAATTTTCAGCCCTCATTCTTTTTCTGTATTTATTGGGGGGGGGGGGTGTTTCGTTTTGTTTCCAGTATCATTGGGAGAAGAGAAGCACATCATACATTAGCTGTTCTATGAGATTAGTCCTAATGCAGAACATGACCTAAATATGCTTTGTTAATAAGGCAATGCATTTCTTATCATTCAGCATGGTAAACAGTTTAGCTGAGATTGGAAACATTTGCTATAATCTCCAAATTCACCCTCTGCTTATACTAAAAGAGTGGAAAGGTGAACCTGATTCTCTCTAATTTGAGAGGATTTTTACTACAGAACTTCAGACATTATTACCAGGGAGGTTTGCTGGTATTTTTCATACCCTCTTGCATAGATAAAATGTATACAACGGTGTAAGTGGGAAAAATTCCATCCCAGCATCCTTTTCCCATGTTTGTATGACAGGCTGCAGGCATGCTTCCTTTTCTGATTCTTTCTGTGCCACCTGGAGATATTATACATTTTCCTCCACCCCAAGTTATTCATCACTCTCTATAAATGGGCTCTGTTCTTCAGGCACAGCCACTCAAGTTAGCCCAAAGCACTTTCATGTGGTGTTTATACTGACCTGCCTGACTGCCTGAAATACTCATTTTATTTCTTTTTTCTCTGGTAGAACTGGGAGCAAGCACTGTAGGTGATGCACTCCAGAGGGAATCTCTATCTAACAGAGACAGCAGTAAAATAACCACTTCAGGATTTGTAAATATGTCCTCTAATAAATAAAAATCTCTCGTAATTTTAAATATTGCTACACATATTATGGTTGTGCTAGAGAATTTTTCTTTTAATTATAACTCTTACTTTCTGTTTCTAAGAGAATATCTGCTAAAGTACGATGAATACTTTTATTTTGGAAATAGGAAAAAAGAAATCTCTTGGTTATTAAAATTATCCTAATTTCAATTACTTGGTGAAAATATCAATGTTTTCAAAATATCATATATTGTAATGTATTGCTGGTTAGGGAAAAATAATGTTTTCCATATTGGTTTTCTGCCAGATCTGGTAAGTCTCATTACATTGGGACACTACATTTTTGCAGCTGGAATCTCAAGATCCTGTACTCTGAGGACATGGAGGGGTGAATCAGCTTTTGAAGGGTATACTGATCTGAGATGGAGAACAATGGCAAGTATGAAAAGCCACACAATGCCATTTTGCATAGTCACTTATCTTAGAATCAAAGATGCTAATGAGAGGCTTTCACATAACTGAAATATAAGGGAAGGGCTGTCAGCAGTTTTTTGTACTTATTCTGTCTGAATTGGAAGATTCCCTTTGGGCTAGAGCTGATGTCATTAACATTGTACTTCCTAAAGGGCACAGAATTTCAGTATTAATTGGTGTGTCATTGATCCAAATGTTTTACTTTTAGCTGTAGTTAAAAGCTAATGTATTTACAATGTTGGGGATTTTTCCTTTCAACTTGCAGTTTACGTGGCATTGGCAACTGCATTGATTAGAACAAACTAAAGGCTTAAAAACATCCTTTCCCATGAGGATAATTGAAAAGTCTAGTGACTTACTCTGCAGATGGTACAGACAGACACAATAAGCCATTTTAAATACTCCAGCATGCATGGTAAATTACTCATAAACACTTTTAGCATCCAAATTCATAAACATTTTATACATGAAAATTAAAAACTCTGAGAAAGTAGGCCCATGTTGGGCAATATGGCAGACGTGGCTAAGAAGTGTAATGGATGGTTATGTACAAGAGCAACACAACAAGTTGAGAATAGTCAGTGCAGACACTGAACTGAATATTATCGGACAAATGCATTATTCAGCAACTATTTCAAAGCCATCACCCTGACCATCTGGATGTTCGAACACAGAGGTGAAAGTAGAGTAAGTATATTACTATCCAAGGGCTTTTCTAAACAAAAATTCCAGAATGCATTTTAATATTTTTTTTTTTTACTGAAATCCCTCCATTAAAAAGAAAAACCAAACAAGCAATCTTTTTTTCTGGGAAGAATACAGCAATACAGAGTTCATTGATTCACTCTGAAAATAAAAATTCCCATTGAATTATCTTCCATATTGTCAAGTTCTCTGAACACTTCCCTTATCCACAACAAGCATTATAAGAAATATCCAAGTTTTCTTCTTCTGAATTCTCAAAAATAATGGAAGCTGTCGAGTAAGATAAGTTCTCTTTGATTTTGATTTTGCCTGCTAGGGTACCATCTGCACTGAGTGAATAACACAATTTTCTATCAAGGTTGTATTGCATGCAATTGCCAATGTATGTTAGAGCTCTGCAGGGTGAGTTTCACTATCAAACAAGATCTTATTGCTCTGTACTGGTGCAGAAATAATTTTCTTTTTTTCTGCAGTCACATTCTTGCTGTGTACTTTACCTCTACAAACCTATACTGATACCAAAAAAGAGAAAATAATTTGGTTCACCATCCCACCATTCCAACACCACACTTGACCCTATCAGTCACAAAGATTGCAAGACACAGGTGACAACACTACATTAACTTGGCTAATGACCATTCACTTAACATGAGTTAAAATACCAGCCAGGGAATTTCTTCTGACCTTGGTTGTAGCCATGCCCGTGACTATGGCTACAATACTTTTTTTCAGCTCATGTGATTATGACATTTTTGAAAGTTATAAGTTTGTATTTCCATCTTAAACAGTAGAGAGCTCTAAATTTCTTCTTTACCAAATAATTTCATTAACAATCCACCTTTCACTGATGAGTGTGTGTGAATACAAGTTAAATTTTTCTGCCACTACAGTCAGATGATTGTAAAACCAAGTTTTTTCCAAAACCGCCAAGCTCCAGGGCACAAAAAAATATTTAAAATTTTCTTCTACTTACTGTACTAAAATTACGTGCCTTGCAATTTAAATTACATTAATTATAAGCTTCAACACTGTAAACTTAAAAAATAAATCCCAACTATCTGCTGCCTGTAGAAAAAAGAAACCATAATGACTTAGAGTTTACTAGAGTCTGAGTAATAATGATTTCAAGGTCGTGGACTGACAGATCAGCAGAAAAAAAAAAGGACTGTTAAATGTCAGACAGATGAAATCACCTTATTTTTAGGATTTGTTGAAATCATGTTAACAACAGACATTTGTTTAAATAGCTTGAAAAGACTGATAATATTGATTCGTCTTTATGAGAAAATATTTTGAGATTACCTCTTGTCTAGATTTCTTTGAATCATCCGAAAATGGACTACAATGGGAAGAGAAAGGTGGCAACTACTTAAATGGTATTTATTCCAAATATAAGTTGCCCCAGGAATTAAACCAGAGGATATTTCATAACTGCTCCTGCTTTTATCCCAGGGAAGTGAGACACTGTCTGAGCAGTACCAACACTTGGTGAGAAAGGTTATCTGGAGTTTAGTCTGTATTGCTTAGAATTCAACTGCAACATTTGTGCATTTTAAGGTTTACTGACACATATAAAATCAATCTAGTGAAAATACTGCTTTAAATCCCATGCTTTATTCAGAGATTCAGAAAAAAATATAGTATATACTACTAGAGCAAAGCTGTTCATTCCCCCTCCATTCAGCAACATAGATTGGAAGAGACCAAAGCTGGATCATTTGTGATGCTGCCACCATCCTTTAGTTTAAATTTCTTCTTCCTCCCTCATTTTTCCTCAAAAAATACAGCTACAATTATATACACAAAGCCTTACCAGAGTCTTGTACAAAATACATAGTACACTGTTCTGTGCCAGACATATCGTTTCTGATATTCCCAAGTACAAAATTAATCTTTTCCTACAGCCACATCATGCTGGTTGCTCAGGGACATTCTGTGGCTGATTCATATACCCACATCTTTCTTCCACTCTGTCACTTTTGGCTGATCAGCTCCCAGGTTATAACAGAAATTCCATTTCCTCCTCAGGATATGATCTTTCACTTTCGTACTGTTATATTTGATCCCATTTGCACTACTGTACTTCTTAAGGTCATACAGCTCCTTCTTTTTTTCATCTCACATTTTACCATTGGCTGTCCATCCCCCTCACTGCAACAGTGTCCTTGTATTTGGCAGTAGATTTCTCTTCTCACAGGACAGCCCCTTTGTGACAGGCAGGAAAAAGGAGAGGGGACAAGGAGCAATACAAGTTCCACTTTCTTTCCTTCATCCCTGTGAAACTCCTACCAGTCCTGTGCTGCTGAGATCCTTCAAGGCTATGCCCAGATGGCTTGCTGCACCTAGCAGTTGATTGCTGCTCAAAAGAGCTGGCCTAAGCCCAGGACCTTGCTATATATGTCCCTGTCATTCAGAGCAAGCACTGAGTGAGTTTTATCAGCTCCAGCAAAACTCCCCAGATTTCTTTCAGGAAAAAACCTTACCCTGTCCTGTTTGATTACACAGAGAAATGAAAGGGAGGACTGGGGGCAAGGAAATCCCAGGATATCTGACTACACAGACCTGAATACAGAGTAATTTCCTTCACTTTAACTTCTGTCAATCACAAACTCAATAAATGGGTTTATAAAGATAGAGAAATATTTCTTCCTGGGACTGAAAGGATATGTTAATGTAAAGAGAAGCTTCTGGTTTAAGCCATTTAGAAGTATGGTTTTTGCGGTATATGAAGACCTGCCAAGGATTGAGAATCTGATTCCTTACCACTGAAGGACAGCAAATTCTCTTTTTTTTTTTTTCTGCAGGGAGGGTTTGGGAGTTTTGTGGTTGGTTGGTTGGTTGGTTGGTTGGTTGGTTTACTTTGATTTTTCTTGTTTTAGACTTTTCACTGTAAATAAAGTATCTTGCTCAATATAAAAAGATGAAAACATTTCCCTGTTTTGTGAAAATGGGTGCCAGAAATTCTGCTTCTGAAAGTATGCAGTTGTTCACAATTTTTAAAAACCTCATTTTTCACTGTGAGGTACAAATATTTGTCCATGTTTTCTAAGCTTTGTGCTTGCATGCTCTTAGGAACAGGCAAAGAAAAAAATATGAGGAAAATCTTGGACATCACAGGAAGTTCCACACTATATTCCGTATGTTACTGTGGTAGTTTGTTATCATAATTGTCCCTTTGGACATTTAAAAAAAATTTCATGCCTGTTTTAAGAATTTATCTTTGCCAATGATCTATTACAGTCTATTACACTCATCTCTACCTCTACACTTTGTTAAGTGTTACACATGCTGCATGATAACTGAGTCACACTTTTCCTTAGAGGAGCAGGATTGGAATGATTCTATCAGGTTACACTAACTTACCTTAGTCTTTAATTAGGCTTTTCAGGGCATTCCCCTGAGCAAAATTACAATTTGCCAAGGTGTAGTTTGCAGGATTTTCCTTGGGTCCTGTTTCAATCGGAGGAAGCAAATAAGTTACTTTCCTAACACAATTACCACTTTAAGAATTAATTTCTTTTCATTAACTCTGCTACTCCACACTTACTTCAGGCCTCTCAAATGAATATTTTGCTGTCCTAGTTGTTGAGTTGCTCCATAACTTCCTCCTCTGAGACTTCAGTCTCTGTCAAGACCATGCTGTTATTTCCATTTAAAAATTGTCCTTGAAATAGGAATTTCCCCAAAGGCTTCTACAACAGGGACTGAAAGAAATTTTTTCATCTGCTGCTGAGATACTTCACTCACTTTTTTAATTGCTCACCATGTCACGATTCCTCTTGGTGATCTAGAGGTGTCTTCAGCCACGCATACAGATTCCTTGTTCCTAATGTGTTTATAGTGGACACCTCTTTTTCCTTCCCATCCTTAACTCTGCATCCCTGACTTAATCATCGAATCATTTAGGTTGGAATATACCTCTATGATCATCAAGATCGCCATGTCCACCACTAAACAGTGTCCCCAGGGGCCACATCCATGTGTTTGTTCAATACTTCCAGGGATGGTGATTCCACCACTTTCCTGAGTAGCCTGGTCCAAGGCCTGAATACCTTTTCAGTGAAGAAATATTACCCAGTATCCAATCTAAACCTCCCATAGTGCAGCTTGAGGCCATTTCCTGTTCTCCTATTGCTTGTTACCTGGGCGAAGAAAACAGTCCCCTCCTCACTACAACCTCCTTCCAGGCTAAACCAAATGAGCCCTGGGGAACATCCCCTGTGACCAGCCACCAGCCTGACTGGGTTGAACTCCTGTCACCACCATTCTCTGGACACAGCCTTCCAGCAAGTTTTTAACCCAGTGAACAATTCACCTGTCCAAGTCATGAGCAGCCAGCTTCTCCAGGAGGATGCAGCGGGGGACACTGTCAAAGGCTTTACTAAAGTGCATTTAGATGACATTCCCAGACTTTCCTTCTCCCAGCTAAACAGGTCAAATTGTAATAGAAGTTCAGACTGGTCAAGCAGGACCTCCCTTTCCCAACCCAGGCTGGCTAGGCTTGATCCCCTGGTTGCCCTGCACGTGCTGTGTGATCACACTCAGGACAATCTGCTCCCTGACCCTCCCTGGCACTGAGGTCAGGCTGTCAGACCTATAGTTCCCCAAATCCTCCTTCCAACACAAAAAATCACTCAGTCATTGAGGACATAGCAGGCAGCCAAGTCAGTGTGGCCCTAAAGGAATAGTTGTCCGCTCAACTGAGCCAGACTATCCACGGGGGTCTTAAAACTTCTTTCAAAAAACGGATTTATGCTAAGGCAGATGGTTTGTAGTTGTGAACCAAAGGACTCAGAAAGGGGCTCCAATGTGACATAATGAATGCTAAATTGATATTTTCAGAACATTTTTGTTACCTCAATATCTTAGCATAAGCATTCAGACACTTTGTTTTATAGTATATTTTCAATTAAGGTCTCAAAAAAAATTGAGTGGAGAGCGCAAAATTTGACTCAATGGTTGACTCTGATACTAAACTCTGTTGCTGACAACCAAAACCCGGAGGGATAACATAATACAGAAAAATGAAGCCATTACTCTGAATTTATCTGTGCATTCCAGGAGACCATGTCATGAAAACAGTTTAGTTACACTTCCATAAAATCAAATCAAATTTTATCTGGAATGTTTTTCTTTTCTTTTTTCTTTTCTTTTCTTTTTTTCTTTTTTTTTTTAAGCTTTCAGTTTTACACAGTAGTTCTGGAAAAAAAAATGATTATGATTAATACTGTAAATATTGGGGAACTTCTGTCTCCCTTTTAAACTGTTAAACTAGTTAAACCTCCTTGATAACAGGTGCTCACAGTCTCCAAACCAGTAGAATCATCACATAAGATGAAAAAATCAAAATTTGAAACATAACCAGGGTTTTCCTGCATATATCTAGATACTAATAAGTATCAAGTTCCTTTTGTTCCATTTAAGTAATTATTTAGACACAGAAATTATTTAGACACATTGGATTATTACAACATACAGTACATGGAATTAATTCTTTATCTAGTTTGGAGGATTTAAATGTCTCTTTTAGGAGTGCCTTCAAAGAAGGAGACAGAAGGATTCCTCAAGGTTGTTCAGGAGATATGAGAAAGATTTTCCACGAGTTTGAGCAATTCTTTATATGCTAAATAAAACAGGCATATCTTTCTTTTTCACTATTCAAAATTATCTGTAAATCATGTCACAATTAATTGTTCAGAATTTCCCATATAGTAGCAATGCCTCTTGTGAATTATTGCTCAATTGCATTGGACAATGCAAAATCATGATGAAGGTATGGTGCAGCCTCCATAATTTATTTGGGAGGAAAAGGAACTTCTCAGGAGGGTTGAATAGATATACCACTGATGCTTCTTTTAGCTTTCCAAAACCCAGTTGTTGCTACCCTTAGATAACAATACATTAATGGATTTCCACAATTTGCCATCATCCATTAAAATGTGGTTTTGTGCAGAAGTTGGGCTCTAACACTTTGAGTTCAAGTGTTTTACTTCTGAAATGATGTCCTTATACACCTTTATGTCACCTAAGAACATGACAAAAGTAAAAAGTCATATGAAGTGTCAAATGTGACTTATGAAGGTACCTGTAGTTAAAAGTGCCATTTAGTAGTGGTTACAGTACTGCAGGCAAAAGTCCAAGAAATACAATTTGCATACTGATAGCCTGTATTTGTGTGCTTTTGCATGTGCAAAAAGTACACTAAAGTATTCACTCCTGTATGCAGTCCACCCTTGATCAAGTCTCCATTGTACTAAAAATTCTGCAGACCCAATCTAGATAATTTTAAATTTCTCCTTGTGTCCTTGTCAAATGAAAGTATGCAAGGATTAAAATTAAATCTATTGCAATAGTGAAATGTAATTCAAATTTCAGTCATATGAAGGGGAAGAAAATATCTTGTCTGTCTTGGAGTATGGCAAAAAGGAGAGCAATAATTTCAGAAGAGAAAGAAATTTGGGTATTTCAGTGAGTTATTGAGGTAAATGTTATTAACTTCACATGAAGTGTGTGGCACAGTCACAGCTTTCAGGACTACTCTGGCATTACTGTGAAGTGTTCTTTGCATGGTGTAGTTATCAGCACTATTTCTCTAAACTACTCACTTTTAATAAGCACAAATGATTTGCCGCTTTACTGTCATTACAGTCAGAAAAATACGTCCTCCTATATTTTAGAATTTTATTGATTATAATGCACCTACAGACCTGTGTCGAACTTAGGTCCATCATAAAAACTTTTATCCAGCAATTTTTAACACAGGGAAACTCTGCATACAAATTACTATAGCAGACAATAATTACAAACCCATGTCAGATAGCAGGGTGAGGAAAATTCCCAGAATGATTCAAGGTGAAAAGATAGTATGGGTAGATTTGAGGAAAACTTTTTTGTATGCTTTTGTTAAGAAAATCTATGAAGTTTATTTTTGTAAAGGAATTTTCACAAAAATACCCCTCTTTCTGGTTTTGTTCAAATGAAAGCCTAAAGAGTAACCTATGTGAAGCCGTTAACTGAGAAAGGCACTGATGCTTAGGGAAGTTCTCCTGGTGTACTGCCACGAGCTGTGGTGTCTGTTTCTTTTGAAGCTTTTGGAAGTCTTTATCCCTGGATATTTTTAGTTCTGGTTTGGTCCAGTCTCTGACTGCTGCTATTGTTCATCCCACAATAACAACAATAGCACTTGGCAGTGACATGTGATGCTAAGGTGTTTTAGTGCTGCTATACATACTTCAATTAATTTTCAAAACAGCCTTTTAAGTATTATTAGCTACCATTTCTTCTTTTTTTTCAAAATAAGAAGATGAGATACAACACACTGAAGTCACACATACAAAGCTTATTGTGAGCTAAGTACTAAAACTCTCCAGTTGCTGGCTATCTACTGGGCTTTGTTTAGGCTGCAAGACCTGGTTCGTTACACTTGCAAAAACTTTTGTGCAGATTTACTTTTTCTTAGAAATCTTACTTGGAAATTTGCTGTGGAAGGTACTGGAGAGAATTCAACACTGAAATAATTGTCAGGGTTTAAAAGATCTTCATCCATGTGACAAACTAGTCTATGCTCACTAAGATATGCAAGTTTGCACCTTAATAGTAAAGACTGCATTCCAGTGGAAGCCAAAATTTCTCTTTCACTCCCTATTTTGAGTCTGTCTTTAGAGCTACACACAGGTAAAATGCTCTGCAACTCAAAACATCAATTGGGCTACCAACACATGTAACAAACACACAAGTGTTTGCAGTACCCTGACAGAGGGATTGGGCCTTTGCAGGAATTGTGAAACCACCAGGCTTACGATGCCAAACTCGGGTCTCAAAAACTGCTGAAGTTGTTTTGTTTGAATTCATTTACCCCTTACCTCCTCTTTCCTATCCAGCATTGATTTTTGTTTTCTTTTAGGTTTCTTGAAAGCCTTCTTCTCTCTAAAACAGGCAGAAAAGGTTAGAGATGAATGCTTTCATTTCACATTAAATTGCATGACTCCAGAACAGTGAGAGATTTATGTTTTATTTACATATGTATTCACACTTACCAGCAAATAAAATGTTGTCAGGAAATATTTTACATTCAGCAATGTACATACATGCAACAGCAATGAAAACCAACTTTATCAGTAGATTTGGGCCCTAAATGGGAAGGAGTCACCTCACTTATCAAAAAATCAAAACGAGTTCTGGATTTTCAATAAATAAAAAATGTTGTGATGTCTTAAAAATACCTTTTAAGGGATTAAAATTCTGATCTATTTCAGAAGAAATTAAGTAGTAGTAACTATATCACGTACTGGCAACAAGTATTGTCTGGAATCAATTTTTCCATTCCTTGGGAGCGACATGTTCTCCATTTCCCACACAGCTGGAGCTATGAGGAACACCAGCAGAACATAAGGATCTATGCCATTATTTGCAAGTCTATAAAACAAATATTCAATTGTTTTTAAGGTAAGCATATTGCAGTTTTGACCTTATTTCCACCTGCTGTTCGATGACATCTCTTGATTGATCATCTACTATACATAGGAATAGAATCCCAAATGAGGGATTAAAATAAAATTACTCCCACAGCAAACATAATCCTAGTCAATATTTTATAAAACCTTGACTTAGGTGATCATTTCATTTGCGTTCCTTTTCATAAAAGAAGATTTACACGGCCTATGATGGCACTAACCTTTTCCTTGGACGGGTAGCACATCTCTCTCATATATTTACGTAATTATCTGATAGATCTCTTGAATTATGACCAGGGAAAAAAGCATGAAAACATGTCAAAACTATTTAAAGGGACCATTACATGCACTTATCTGTCCCTACTCTGTTTTCATTTCTCTATTGATACAATGTCACAGCTGTATCAAAATCTTTGATCATTGCTTGGGAAAAAAAAAACTCATGATTTTTTACATTATAAAAGCAGAAGAAAATCACTCCCATGGCAAATTAAAGATTTTTCTTCCCACACAAAACTATTAAGATCACTTTGCAACTATTTAGTCAGGTTTTGGTCCATTCTTATTCAAAATCTTACTTTATCCTTTCTCTTCCTCCTAATAATGAGGTTAGCTATTCCCTCTTGAGCTAGATTAGCTCTTGCACAAAAGGCTGTAGGAAAGGACAGAGGTGGCCAGAGCTTAAGTGACATCTAAGTGGAACATTGGTCAAGTGCTGGCCCACTGCACGTGTTTAATTCAACACGTTAAAATGTGCACTATATAACTGGAAATGGAGAGTACAGACGAAATCCTCTGGCCATGGGACTTCATACACTGGTTTTGCTTGTAAATGTAGCTACTTGTACAGATCATAGTATGTTCTTTTGGGCTTTTTCTTTCTTTCATCTTCTGCTACTGCTTCCTATTCCAAAGTAATCTATGTCACATGAGAGAGCAGGTGTGGTGGGAAACAATTAATAGAATTTAAAACATAAAGAAAAGTAATTAGGTGAATTGTCTTCACTTAGATTATGAAAAGGAGCTTTGAAATCCAGCCCTTTGATTTCCTGCACTTTGTTTTGTGCCTTTGTAATACAGTTTCAGAGGTGCTATGAGGCCAAGGTTTTTTGTAGTTTCAGGGGAAACTTTGGAAACAAAGGGCTGTGTGTGCACATAACATGTATGAACATTATAAAAACTGCTCTCATTGAGTGTATAGGTTTAAAAGGAAAGACAGTTAATAGAAGTAAATTAAGTTTTTCAGAAAAAATTAACATCACCACACCATCATCTTCATCAAGAAAGAAGCTCAATTTATTGTATGTTTTAACTATGAAAGCCAGTTTATTACTTTGAAATGGCAGTGATTCATAAAAATATCTATCTGCACATGAAAAGATGGTTTATTTAGCTATTCTTTTCAGTGAATTGGAAGAGAAAAACATTTTCCATGTATAGTGGTAATGTAATAATAGTAAATTTATTTTATAATTTTATTTAGAAAGCCCAGACCAAAATCATGTATCTGGATCCTAAGCCTTTGGGTTCATTTGAATTAATCAAACACATTTCAGTGCAATGAGCAATTTGACACATGCACTTTTGTCGACAAGGGAAAGCACAGTGTATATCTGATACTGCATTTTTCACCATATTAAAGAGTCCATTTTTCCAGTAGTTGCCAAATGTTGTCCATGTAAACAGCCACACTTTTCTCCACACAGCTTATTCTGCAGTAACTGTAATGACAGTGAATTTGGTTTTAGCCAACTGTTCCTACATACTTTCTTCAGCTGCAGTTTCCTTCTGCTGCACCCCATACTAAACAGCACCTGCCATACAAAGATGCTGCTGTAGAGCTACACGGGATCTCACTGGAAACATAGCCTGAACACAACTTACTCAGAAACTCTGAGTGGCTTTTACTAGCTGGAAGTTTCATGTTTTCTGCTTTGGTTCATACTACACAGTTCATCTCTTCTCAATACCTTTGCAGATTACGCTTCTTTACTGAAATGAAAGTTTTACTCTTCATATCTTCCAACAGCTTGAAGATTGTTTGGCTTCATTCCTTAAGTTATGTTGTTCCTTAAACTAGGATGTGCTTTCCCCCTCATTTCTTCAGGGAAGCTCATAAGAGAAAGGGAGCTTCCCAGAACTTGCCCCCTGGGACCTGGAAAGAGGCCAGACCAGCCTCTTGCCTAAGGCAAGCCTTTTTTGTCTTTTCTATGGCCTCAAGGACTTACACTAACTGAAAACAGAGGGGCAAAGCAGTGATTGCATGAACTCCCAGGGATGTAATTTGACAGCGAGACACATGGGGTAGTGGCAATGCTGCCCAGAACCGACTCTGGGGTATTTAAACCAGAAGAGAACTTGTGGGACTTCTTATTGCATCGTTTGTCTTCCAGAGCAACCACTCCCTACTTCCCAGGGGCTGGCTAGACACACCTGAAATAGAGAATAAATCTTTTGTTTTCCTTTGATTCCATGAGGGGCCTTTGCTTTTGCTTCAATAAACTGCCTTTATCTTGACACGAGGGGTTTTTTCGTTCTTATTTTCTCCCCCTCCGTCCTGCTGAGGACGAAGAGTGACAGAGCAGCCTGGTGGGCACCTGGCACTCAGCCAGGACCAACCCACCACATGGCCTTACGTAACACAGACTTTGTGACAGTGATTCATGGTTTGAAACTGAGAACCATCTGTGCTCTCAGAAACTTCCTCAGCCAAGGTGAAAGGTGAGGCTTAACAGCTGTATCCTCTTTGCTTTCTAAAGTCCATCCAAAGCTGTCCAAAGGACAGCAAAATCCTTGCACTAATAAGATTGTGACAGACAGTCTCTTCCATATGTTCCAGTATCAATGAACTCATTGAACAACTGTCCTTAGTTTTGTCATGTCAGTGCTGAGCTAATGAAATGAAGCACAGTCCTGTTGCTCTTTCTAAAATGCTCTAATCTCAGCCTTCACCCTGTGGCACACTGCAGCTCCCTGTTTGACAGAAGCTGTCGCCACACCCTGCAGCTCCTCTAAGAGGTAGAGAATTTCTGTTTATGGTTCATAAAATAGACTGCTCCTGTGCACATACTTCAATGACAGCCATTAGTGATTCAGTTATTTGAATTGGTTCTCTGACCTTCAGAGGTCATAGAGAATATGTTAAGTAAATCAGATTCACATTTGATCTCCTATTGCTCTTTTTATACAGAAAAAAAAAAAAAAAAAGATAAATTTTTAAAAACCACAAAGCCCAAAGCTTTCATTTTTATTACAGGTAGTGGTGATTTAAACTTTTTTTCCATAATTGCATAATAAAAAGAGACTATAGTAGTTCCATATAACAAAAGAGTAATACCTCTTTCAGGACTTTAGAATCCATTTGCCCACATGCATTGAAAGTGAAGCAAATTAATATTTTTTTCAGGGTATGCAGGTAGCCGCAAGATTTTGCCATTAATAATTCTAAGGGCAGTAAGAATGCAGTCTCACACAGCTAGTTGGAAATGTCAGTAAAGCTCTGCTGGTTTTTAAGCCTAAATTATAGCAAAATCATTAGCAGTGCTGGAGAACTTGGGAGAAGCAAGTATTTCACATTCTTTATTCTAGCATATAGAAAGAAGGATTGGGGTTTTTGGATTTTGGTGTTTGTTTTTTTTTCAAAGCAGCAGCACACAGTGCACTGGTTATTACAGCCAATGGGGGCTGATATATGTTTTGTTACTCTCTTTAGGAGTCACTGGTCCAGATCAAACTCCTTTTAGGGGACATGGACCTGTGGTCAAGCCTGAGAACTGCTCCATCCAGCTAGCAAACTAGGGACAATTATGAAGAAAAAAATCAGAACACTGACCTTTCTCTGGACAGAATCTGCTATCTAATTTCTCCTGCTATTCTAAAATACTATTTCAAACACATGGCTGAAAGTGCCCATTGCACAAAAAGCTTGTCAGTGCAGTGGTGCATCCTTGAAATGTGTATATAAGAAAACAAACTGGAGTGAAATGGTCTGCGGATGAATAGGGAATGATGTATTAAATAGGTTCCTGCAGGTTATTGTAAAGAAAGTGTAGATGGTGCATAGAGGATTTGTTCTGTGTTCGGGACAGTTGTAAAGAGATGCTGAAAGGCCAAAGAGTCAATCTGAAATCTAACCACTTTTACCTCTTGTTTTACGTAGCATGATAAAGCTGGGCTGGAATATGTGCTGCAGGAGAAGGCAGAGTGTTGGAGAGCCAAAGGATTAGTTTAGAAAAATCTCATGGAAGTGGGCTTTTCCTTACAGATTTTCATCTTTTCTTTTTTTTTTCCTTCTCAAAACTGGTCTGAATTGCACACTGCTTATCCCTTTACCTTTTAGAGGTTTGCGTCCATTATCAAGATTATGACTGTGGGGTTTGCATTAGTACAAGCCACTCTGATAGGGGGGTTAGAAGTGAAAGAAACACTATGTGGAAGTGACCTATTTTCTTGTTATTGTATCAGAACTCAGCCAGCTGGCATGGCCCCAGGTCAGCCACACCACAGAAAACCTTTTCATTCAAAGTCACTGGCTGTGGTATTTCAGAGGAGTGAGAAAGAGAGAGATTTCAACTCCTTTGTGCTGCTTTGAAGCTTCTCTAATCATAGAATCATAGAATGATTTAGGTGGGAAAAGATCTTTAAGATCGAGTCCAACCGTAAACCCAGAACTGCCAAGTCCACCAATAAACCATGTCAATAAGTGTCATCTTAGTGTACTTTGAATAGGAAAACAGGTAAGAACAAAATAGTCTCCAGAAATCTGTGTATGAGTACCTTTTGAGTTAAAAGGTACATTTTGACCACACAGAAAGAAAAACATTCACAGAAAAATCTTATCCCAATTCCTTAACCCTTTTTTAAGCAAAATTTATATCCACAAAGCTTTTTAATTTTATTCAAATCTTTCCCCTGCCTTGGATTTTTAATTGATCTGAAAAATTATGAAAATAATCTGAAAATTTCTATCACACACAAAACTGGCATCCTTCCCTGTGAGAGGAGGATTCTTCACCTACCATGTGCCACTCTGCATTGTGGAATCCTGCACTGTAAATATACCATTAGCATCTGACAAGAAGATGCTAATGAAAAAGACTGACTAGAACCAGAGTGAGGAAAGCACTGGCATCAAAAAGGGGCAAGACCTTACAGTCTAATTGTTTCCACGCAACCCACTTATTTCCTCCTATTTGGCAACAGACTCTTTTTCTGACAGATGATAAGATTGATAAGTGAGACTTATTTGACAGGCTTGATGTTCTCTGTAGATCTGTCTGTCCTCAAGATTTTGGGGATAAATAATCCAACTTTTGGGCTTTGCCAGGTCCCATGCAACTGCATGGAGGAGTAGAAAATTTCCTTTTCTTTCACTGAAGTGAGATTGAAAACCCTTTTCTCCACAGAAACCATACTGTATTTAGTTTCCTGTAGCATCTACTTCCAGTTCCTGAGTTCTCATGGAAAGGGTTGCCATGTAGGGAAGGAAGTACTATACAAGGACAGAGGATGTCTTTGGGGATTTGAAAGAGAATAAATGTGTTCAGGGCAGCTTCTTATTTCATTAGGTCTCCCTGATGTTCTGCTTCCTGGTACAAGTGGTGATAGTACAGAGCTCTGCGCATGGAAGTCAGAGGTACAAAACAAATCCCTTCCAGGAAAGTATAAATTAAAAATAATTCAGAATGGCACCAGAATTAGAGGAGATACACATGTGAGCATCCATCACATAAGACTGTTGTTTGTACTCAGAGGGTTGTTAATTGCTTTGTTGAATACCTGATGGAAACCTCTGTCTCTACATGATATAAATTGTACAGCTGAACAAAGCATACCCAGTGGTCTAAATCTATAAGGAATGTAGTGAACAATGATCTTAGAAAAGGAAAAGACGTGACAAATGAAATTTTAAGTATATAGTTCTACAATTGTAATTTATTTTCTTTGGTAAATGCTAGCACCAAAATGAATGCTGAAAACTCAGGGGGTAATTGATAAACCTTTTCATATTTAAGTGGCGTTATTAATTCAGATTGATGAATGAAAGGGCGCTTCATACAAAGCTGCAGGTGAACAAGAGGATTGTCGTGCCTATAGTAAAACCCTGCTGGCAGCAGAACCTCGCACACAGGGAGAGGAAGCCATATTCCTCTATACAAGTGTCACTGCACACATGTGGCCATGTAGGTGTGTGACCCTCAGGCATCAGTCAGCTGGTGGTAACAGCACATCTGGCCCCAGTGTGGGCCAGGACCTGGGCGTTTGCTGTAGGGGCGTGCCCCTCTTTTCCACTGCTGACCAAGGGATGTGGAAGACACCGTCCCACTCAGCTGTTGGAAGCACAAGCTGAGAGACCGGCCCACTGGTGTTGGAGCTTTAGCCCAGGTGCTCAGACATAACCTGGGACACAGGGCAGCCTTGTTACCCCTGTGTTAGTTTCCAGCTGCACATCATGCAAAACAGAACAGACCCAACAAAGGGAGAAAAGTGAAAGCCCATAACGAATACTGTCCACAAGCAATTGAGGAATTCAGCACCAACATGGGAGAGTTGCGGCAATTTGTCCCCGAATCTCAGTCTTGTCTCTTGGTAAAAAAATATCTTCAGAGGTTTTCTCTCAGTCTACTTGATGAGTCTATCAACAAAATTAGCATTCTGCCACTAGTGTTTCTAGGTGCTGTCTGCTCAAGGTTTCCCAAACAAACACACTGAAATAGAAAATCCCTCTGAAATCTCATTCGAAGTTGCAGATTTCCATCTGCTCTTTCCGTGTCATCTCTACCCTTCCACACACAGAAAAGTCTGAACACTGAGGAGCAGCTGGGGAACTGGACTTGGACAACATTTAGGAGTGTGTGAAGGACATTCCAGAGACCACTGCCTTGGGTGACATCTACAATTTTACCTAAGGCAGACTCCTGTATTGAAAATATGCTGATACATAAACACACAGTTCTGCTGACAAAAACAGTTCTTATATCTTTCTTCAAGGAAATACTGAAATAATTTCACCTGTGTTAGGGTCAATATCAGGCATAAAAGGGGAAGCCTAACTGAAAGCTCATAATGCTTGGGAATGTACATGACTTGAGCTAAAAGTGCTCTTTAGCAATCTTTTAGCAAAACTTTTCTGAAGAAAGCAGCAACAGAAGTGTTCCCTAGGCAAAAAAAACAGAGCTAAAAAACAAAGACATTCACCATAGGAACACCCTACCCTTGCTGCACAGCAGTTTTGGCATGAGTACATCCCCGGACATCTCCGAGGGACTGGAAAAGGAGTATAAACCTGGGGGCTGAGGGGAGCGGAGGGGAGCGGAGGGGAGCCGAGGGGAGCCGAGGGAAGCGGAGGGAGCGGAGGGGAGCGGAGGGAAAGGAGGGCAGCGGAGGGGAGCGGAGGGGAGCCGAGGGAAGCGGAGGGAGCGGAGGGCAGCGGGTGTCCCGGAGCCCGGCGCTCAGGGTGCGGCGCCGGCGGCGATGCGGCGGCCGCTGCAGGCAGCAGTTGCCTGGCAACTCCCGACTCCAGCCGCATCCTGAGCTGCTCTGCGCGCCTGCCTTTTCCACCCACCCCTTGCATTTTAAGCAGAGAACAATTCTTGCCTTATCGACAGCAGAGCCCGTTAAAGATTCCCGGTAAACAAAAACTCAGGCAAACTAAATCAAGCGCGGGGAAAAATCAGGCTAAGACATACTGCTCTTCTCCAACACCCATGGTTTCACTTTGGAGACACTGCCATTTGAAGCGGGGCGTAGTGCTGGAAAAGGGGCTTAGTGCGTTGTGCTGGCATTTTCTCTTGGAAACAGAGGTTTGCAGGCCAGCTGACTAATTAGAGCCGCAGCACAAGCAAGGAGCTGTCCTGAAATAACAGGCAGGGTGGGTAAGCACGCATATGGGATTTAGAGTTAATATCCACTGGAAGAAATTAAATCTTTTTTTAGTGAGTGGGTAGCCAGATCATGATGGGAAGGGGGGAGTTTGGCATATGAGAACAGTCTGGTGAATCATGCTGAGAAATTAATAGATTTTTTAAAAGTACTCCACTACAAAAAGGGCTAAACACCTTCCTCTGATGAAATAGGGAGAAAACTGCTGTTAAAAATCTGACACAGAGAAAAAGAATGCTTAACAGCTAGGAGGAAAGCTGTGAAACTGAGAGATAATAGCTCCACTGAATGTTATATAAAGATTTACTATCTACTAGGCATGAAGCTGGGTGATTTAATATAAACTTCAGTTCCATGTGATAGCTAGCAGATAATGACATATCCTGAGGTACAAGCATTTGAAACCTTTTTCAAAACACTCATGGACCATCTGCATGCACGTCTCTCTGATGCATGTCCTGAGTTTGCCATATTGCAGATAGCAAATTTTTTGCCTTTTATTCCTTTTTCCTCATTCTGCTTTACTAAAAGGAGAGACCAGATTACTTTCATGTATTTAGACTTTCAGGGTGATTTTAAAAGTTTTAGAAGGAGTAACTTCCTCATTTTTTTTTCAAAAATAACTTCCTTGGTAGGTGCACACAAAAATACCTCCTCTACCCCCCCCAAAAAAACCCCAAAACAAACAATAAACCAAACAAACAAACAAAAGCACCCTTTCCCTATGTGAGTACCTTGGGGACCAAATATTAAAAATTTTTTGGCTATCGGATTTTGAAAAGAAATTAATTGAATTCCCAGAGCCCAAGGGGGAATATCATGGCAGAGAGAGGCAGAAAATTTAGTTCCAGTGCCCAACAGCATTATGCATTGCAGTTTCTCATCCACAGGAGGACCCTGGACCCTGTATTAGTGAGACATCTGGAAAACATAATACTCCAGTCTATTGTGCAGGGAGACCAACTTCTTAGTGCTCTGCATAAAGTTTCATCAAATACTTTTTCATTGGGTAGAAGGCTGTGTTCTTTTTCTGTTCTAAAGCAAAAGTATTGGGTTAAACCTATCAGATGGAGCTGCTGCTGCATTCTGACAAAGTCTGGCACTGTTTGCAGCCTTAGTGAACAGTGGGTTCCTGGAAGCTCCTTTCATTGATTCCATATGACATTGAGGCAGACAAATTTGATCCTATTTTCTTCACTTTTTAAAACAAGGATTATTATGTTTGTCTTCATCATGGGGCAGTAATTAAAGCTAGTTTCTAAAGAGCTTTGGCATTGCTGAGCAAATGGTAGAATGCATACTCCTCCATGGGATTTATTGGTGGGATTCTTCCCTCATCAGTTCGCAAACAGTGAATGACCATGTAACGTCAGAGATCCTGACTCAGCAAGCTCCTTAGGCATCGCAAGGCCCCTAAGATCATAAGAGGTTTTATAGATATGAGTGGTCCCACCAGTAGACACAAACACAACCGGACTGTGACAAGTCAAAATTATATAGCTTCCAATTAGAGCCCAGAAACAAGGCCCAGAATCAGATTCTATATTATGCCTTTACAGGTGACCCTTGGAGACAGTTTGCTGCTTGACTGCTGAGAGAATGTTACTCAGGGAAGCTGGGAAATGAATGACAGTACACAGGACAGAAATTGTAATTAGTTCACTGCACATTCCGCTTATGTGAATGCCAAAGTTCAGTGACATCCATTAGTTTTACAGGGCTTCAGTTAGTCCTTCAGATGGCCCAGTTTAATATAATCTGCAATTGCACTGCTGCTGAGACTTCTTTGTTGATGCAAAAAATCCTGTGGCTTTTAAAAACTGACCTCAGAACGAAAGCCATGATATATTTGAAGGATATAGACAGCTGTACCCTGCCTAAAAACATTTGGACACTTTGACAATGCTTTTAAAGCAGGTTCTGTGAAGAATTGTAACGGAGCAGAGGATGTGGGAAATAACACAGTCTTACTTATCACTCACTGTGAAGTACCGATTCAATTGTGAATTAATTTAGGATTTGGGTGGTTTCTGTGAACAACTTCAAAGTGGTTTATGAAAACTAATGCATTTCCATTGTGAAATACTGGTAATTATATCATGTGTATCCCACTGAAAAGAAAATGCTGTAGCCCCATCATATTTTTAAGATTTTCCTTGCTGCAGTTTTTGTGCCTTGCTTTATGGAAGGGTGGTATTTTCTATGCTGCAGGCTGTCTTCAACAGGTATTCAGTTCACACCAATAGCAGAAGCCACTTGAGACTTTTACAGTGGCCTTTATATAACTTCTGTATTTCTTTAAAGATTTTCTAAATCACAGTGAACATTGAATATTTTGAAATTCACCTTTACCAGATCAGCATAGTACTTTGAATTCTCAAGATACTTTTTCTGTGATGTTTACTTGAATTCAACCAATTAAGGAAATTTCTAAGGAGCAGGCATTTATATGAATATATTTGTACATGTAGAGGTGTTCTATTTTGATTTTCTCCTTTCTTTTCTAAATCTCAATCTCAGATTCAAAAATATCTGAGGTAGATGTGAGATCTTCTTTTACGTAACTGCAGTACAAACGCTGATCAAGGCGTCTGGGCTCAAGCTCAGTGCAATTATTGAGTGGCACAATGTTTCCTTCAGAGGTGGTATTGGCTGCTAGGTTGGTGTGGGTTCTGAAGCCAGCAGCAGACCCCTTTCTGCTGCGGAATTTGCAGAAGAAGGATGCAGATTCTTTTAAGTAGAAAATATAGGCAGAAGTGAGGTGGTTATTGCCCAGGTCTTCACTGATCAAAGGCAACTCCTATGCACCGCCAAATTTGCTGTGCTGTACTTGAAGGGCTAAAGAGTCTATGTGAATTACAGGCTCTAAAAGGTGTGAATGTGACCATGAGAAAGCAAAAAACTTCTTGACAGAGAAACCACCTCAATAACAAATGGGGGGGGGGGGGGGTGTCTCTGAATTAGCATGAGCTACTTAGGATTATTTGGCTTTGCGTGAATATTTTTCTAAATGCTAGAAGACTAAGCCTGAATCACCTCATTGTTCCTGAGGAACCACACAACAGGATTTCATATCTTGTCAGACTATATGGCCGAAATAGATAATAATAACAAATAATAACGGTTATTGCTGTTGTGATAAATAGGCAGATTTCAATATTTTTCCCTGTATTACTTTTCTTTTAAGGACCTCTGTGGTTGGTAGCATTCTCAGACACACCTTTTCTACTTCTGTCTCTCCAGCAAAGCGATCTTTTAAACAAAATGTATTTTATACAACTGCATTAGCTCAGAAATGAGGCTGCACTACATTAAATTCAGATTTTACATTTTCCATGGAATACAGATATTCAGGCCTTTTACTGTCATTAGTCAGAGGCAATTTGTACAATCATTCTGTTGAGCAGAGATTCTGAGCTAGATGTGCACCTGTATTTCAATAACAGCTTTAGCATATGAAACATATCCCAGGGAATTATTTCCCTGTCCCTTTGGCTTTGCCCACTATTAGCTTGTTTCTGTTGGATAAGGGTACAAGAAATCTATAAACCTCATTACTTGGCCCTAGAAATAAACATTATACTTCGGCACTTGAGTTACTCCAAGGATCTCCCCGCCATCTTAGGGGAATTGCAATGTAAAAGATCTCTAAACAGGATGTCAGGTTTGTCATTTGCAACAGGAATATGAGAAGTCTACCCTTCTCTTCCCAAATCTGGAATCTAGGATGACAACTAGCATAATTTAAAGTAGGTTAAGGAAGGCATTCAGTTATTTTCACAAGGAAAACATTGCACTCTACCCTGATAAGTCCATCACAATTCTTAAGCAAATGGCTTTTCATATTACCATGTCTGGGGACTGAGAAAAGAGGGACTACACAAGTGTTTCTTTGTGTCACAGAATATCTTACTTTTTTCATCTCCTAGTATGTCTGAAGCTTATAAATTTTGCTAGTCCTTTAGACAGAAGCACTACTTTTGCTGCCCCTTTCTATTGATAGGACAATGCGTTGTTTTCACTTGGTCTGCTCTCCCTATGAAGCTACTGGTGTTGCTGAGACATGTCCACTGTTTAGGGCAAGACAGGCTGTTTTCCCATTTTCATGCTGTATATTTGTACACAATTGTGACCCCATCTGTCTCAGAAAGGATTCCAGAATTCTGATAAATATTTTACGAGAACATACTAATTTAGTGTTGCAGCTTTTTCCAGGAAATATTCAAGTTCAGAATGTTATACTCAAATGAAAGACAGGAAAGGAGGAAAAAAATATTTTTTTATTTGAGCTGCGCAGATTCAAAGAAATGAACTTTCTGTTGGTCTAAAATGTTGTTGACAGACCACTAATCTCACTAAATCTGTCATAGGCAGCTCATCATTTGCATTTGAGTCTGTTTTTTGATTTTGGATGTTCTTAATTTCTCAAGATAAGCAAATTTTGCCACTATTTAATATTTTCAGGAAGGTGAACTTTCTCTGTAATGAAAAAGAATCCAGTCGTGACCTTCTGATTGGAGCAGACTGATCTGTGAGTTAACTGTATCAGTTATTTCAAGTAGATCCCTCAAACTTACTGCTGGCCAAAATGGAAGAATTTAAGGACAAAAGAAATTTCACATAACATAAATATTGCATCACTTTCTGGAAGGCATTGCACTCCCTTGTGGGAATTTCAGCTACCTGACTCATGACTATTCACAATCTGCTGCCATTTAATTACATTTTTACGGATTAATCTTCTCATAATTTTTGCTCTACCTGAGTAAAGGAAAAGAGTCATTACAAGTTAGGTGTCTGGGAGAGGATTTCAAAGAGCAAAAATGAGCAGGCACAAACAAGTGACTGAAGTGGAACAGGGAGAATGAGTCCCCTGCCTGGCCTGGAATCAGGCAGTACTCCCACAGGCTTTATGATAGAATCTATTGTAGGTCCCTATACCATAAAAATGAACAGTGAGCATAGGGGCCATTGAGCTCTAAACTTTCCCGGTGGGCTGCAATTGTAGAAATAGATGGAATTTGTACAATTCCTCAGAATGGGAATTTTTGACTCAATAGTGAGAGAGCTCTGTGGCTTACAGGCTGGGCCATAAATTCAGGGAAAATACAAGAAACTGGGTTAAAAAAAATAATGCTAAGTATTGTTTGTCTAAACTGAATAAAGATTTGGTGAGCTGGTGGCCTGTGTCTAAAAGTGAACAGTGTCAAAAGACTCTGGGGAAGACAGACAACTTCCAAACATCACAACCATGTAGCACTGTAGCAGACAGGAGATGGAATCAGTAAAACCCAGGGCTCTTCTGATTTGGCCTTGGTTAATAGTCCTCTTCCCAGCTGGATATTGGACCGGATGACCTCCAAGGATCTCGTTCAACCAGATATTTAATGGTTCTATTAATTATGCACAAAGACTGGCTGAGCATGTCTTTGGTCCTAAGTAGATCTGTTAACTTATTGCTAAGATGTGTGAAGTACAACAGCGTATTTGCTGCCTTTCTCCTTTCTCCTTAGTGCACTTTAGAAAAGAAAAACTTTTGTGGCAGTCACAGTAACTTTAAGGAAAAACACAATCCCAGATTTTGCATAACCCGCCTTTAAAACCTGCCCAAGGAGGGCACTGCTGTTTCTAACTCCGGTTAAAGTTTTTTCTGGTCAACTTATTTGACAATGGGAGAAATAGAAGACACAAGAGGAAGACTTATTAAACACTTCAGACAGAAGAAATCCCAGGCTTAACAGGCATAATAGAGAAGTCAGTGACTGAATAATCACCAAGACAACTACAAATTAGCTTTCAAAGCAGAAAAGAGGATTGCATTGCAGAGCCCTGTATTACATTGGATCCTATCCTTCAACAGGATATCTTTGCACCTCCTTTTCCATTTCCACCTCTCTGTTTATGTACCATACATTTGTATGCTCTAACTAGTACAGTCATCTGTGTTTAAAGATGTCCGAGTGTTTTTGCATAATGTCTAGTTACTCTTTTCTAAAACTTTTATAATCAGCTTAGGTCTGCTAAATGATACTGATTAGACAACCTTAATGTCCGCTGTTATCTTAATTCTCTGTAGAGTAGACAACTGCCCTGAGGGAGCCTATAATAATGTGTCCCTACCTATTTATGCCAATTTGGCTTGCAGCCTAAAACTTCCTTAGCTAACAATTCAGAGTCAGATTTTTAAAATTAAGCCAACAGATTTGCAAGCACCTATACTTATGCTTGTCTCCAATTAAAAAAAAAAATTGAACTGAACAGGACAGTTTTACAAGGAGATCTTCAGAAGTAAATATGAGTGATACACACCCAGCTTACAGTGAAAGACTTGATTAGGGCTGCAGTGAAAGACTTGATTAGGGCTGCTTGATATTAACTTCTGTTTAAGCCTTCAAAAATCTCTTCCTTAACAGCCTAATTCCAACTGCCAGTTGTTATTTACACTTGTGCCTGTTCCCCTCTGAGTGGTAGAGAAAAAGTTCTATGCTGAGATTAAATAAATCAGAAGTGATAATCAGTTCTCAGGCAGGGCAGTATGACTTGTGCAGACTGAATTCACATGCCTGAAGGGAGAGTTACAGTAGTTCATTCACAGTTTTCTTTCATCAACCAAACAAGTAAAAAGCTTGGAAAGAGCTTGGAAAGAGCTTGGAAAGAGCTTGCAAAGAGAAAGGCAAGAAGGCTGAGTACAGACGTGCCTGTTCATTGGCAGTGTCCGCATTCCTGGTTCTGTAGCCTGTGCCAAACAGACTTGGAAAGGGCAGGCAACCCTTGCACCAGACTCACAAAAAAAACTTTCTACTATTAGGAGGTTATTTCCAGCATTCTGCCAAGCAGAAAAAGTAATCCATGCCCAGTTTAGCATCCTCTGAAGACATCATAAATTACCAGCTGCTCTCTTTCACCATATCTAACACTACACAAATAAACTGCAGCAGCAATGGTATCTGAAATGCACAGTGAGCAAGAGTCAGTCAGACAGTAGCTACCTGAGTTCCTACTGCTCTTTATAAAATTCACTGAAAAGAAAATAAGCAGTAAAGGTCTGATATTTGTCCTCTGCTAGTGAATACACAGCTGCCAATATACGTATGTTAGACTTCCTCCTTTTGTTTTTTACTTTTGTTCTGTTTTGGGTCATCCTTGAGAGATTCAGAGTTGGAGTCAAGCACAAGTCACTTGATGATCATTAGATAAGTTATATCTAAATTAATACATGCTCCAGACAAAATTAAACAGTCTGTGGCAAGATTTTTTCGTGTAAATAGATACATCAATACATTGTGTTTTCAGACTATTCATCAAGCCAGAAAGATGAATGAACACAACTATCTTCACACTTATAACACAATAGGTAACTTATTTAGGACAAGAATATGTGTACAATAAAGAGATTTATTGTGTGACTAAAACTAAAAATAAATTCCTGTTAAAATATTTATGTAGATGTAGCTGAAATATTCTGCTTAGAAATAAATCAGAGACCTTTGGCATTTCACAGACATATCATTCCGATATTCTTCTGCTGCAAATATAGTGTTTATAAGATGTTAATGGCAGTTCAGTTTTCAGGACGGTCTCTGCACACTATTTTTGCTCAGCAGGCAGTAGGGATTTGCATCCATATTTCAAATATTCTTCTATCTCATTACCAGCTTCTTATTTCTTTGTGACTTATACCTCTATAAAATCTGGCTTGCACTATGGAAAATGTAATTTCAAAAAAGAAATTTCTGTGTAATGAACATTTATCATATTCTTTCTTACTTTTTTTTCTCTTTAGGTTTTTTTTTCTAGAGAGACTAGATGAATGAATGACATGGCATGCTTAATCAAAAATTAAGAAAGAGAGAGGAAAAATGTCTTTTCTAAAAATAAAGCACTTTAAGAGTTTTAAAATATTGGGGTATTTCTCTCATATATGATACTCCATGTTAAGTGCTAGCATATTTGTTCTGTTGCCTTCCTTTGATTAATCTGAGATGTTTAAATAATATATGTATACTGGGAAGTACATTTGCTGGGGTAAGTTAATTTGTAAGAGTTGTAATCAGTACAAATTCAGTAAGTGCTTTTTGTGATATGGCTGAACGCGATGAAGTGATTTGGTATTCATGCAGATGTCACATGTAATTTCAGAGCTGTTACATTGTAATTTTGTAGCACTTATTAGAAATTATGGTGGTGGCAATTCTGCCACTCTAGGTAAGGGGCTCTTAGGGCTTCTCTCAGGAATTTCCAGCTCCCTCTTTTCAGGTATTTATGAAATAGTGCAAAGTTAAAACCATCAGCCTGATAAAATCAGGTTATAATTGATCAAACCCTGAAGAAGAGATGGACCATGATAACAAAATTTTAAACCTCTAGTTCAAGTAAAAATACTCACACTTTTAGTTCAACCTGTGATAGATGCAGAAATTCAGATCTACATCAGGTTTTTGGAATCTTTCTGTGTCATCTTATGCCTCCCTGCACTCAGTACACAGTATTCCAGTACAATGGAATGCTGCCAAAGTTTGCTACCAGAGCTGGTCACAGTTTGGATTTCTGGTCCTTCAGCATCTCTATTGAAAACCTTTTTCTTTTTGATCATTATGATATTCCCCACTTCTTTTGTGGAAAGGAAATAGCATGTTTGTACACTGGCATTTTTTGTTTCCTTGAAGCAAAGGTATTGAGGGAAAGAAAACTCTTTTTCAGATAGAAAAGAGAGCAGCTGTATAACCAAAAAAAAAAAAAAAAAAAAAAAAAAAAAAAAGTGATATAATATTTATACTTGGCATTTCTAACCTTTAGCTTTTGTACCTGGTGTTGCAGGTGAGCTAGAAAAGCAGCAGGAGGCAGAGGACCATTTCACCACATTTTGTTTCACTTGTTTCCATGCCTCTGGGCTGTTTGCAGTGCTTTCAAATCTTCTGCGCAGGCTAAGATCTGCAGTATATATAATCTCTTAACTCATGGTCTGCTCCTTGTGCCCTGTGCAAGAGAGGCTCTGCAGAATAAAAAGATAATTTTATATCTTGTGACACGCCAGAAGATCTTTTATATCCATGGCAGAGCAGAGGAAATGCAAGATTGTTCTACACTGCTCATGTCATGCACTTACACTCTCAGTTGGAGAACCAAGTAAATAATTTAGTTCTGCCATCTCGTTTAAGATTAGTAACCAATAAGCATCGAACAGATGAGGCTAGAAAGAAATTTCTGATGCATTTTGCCTACTCAAACAATCATTGAATACCAATTTTTGATTTATTATCAGCTTAATTGAAAGTTTGCCAAAGCTGTGAAGGCTTTTCCCCTCTATTGCCACTCAATAGAAAAATAAATGTTGTAGGAATTTGCTGGAAGTCATACATATATGTGTATATAAGCTCCTCTAGTACATAATAAAGAAGTTAAGGGCCTCCTGAAGTGCTGTTCTGGTTTAAAGTGGATTGTATGCAAACTATAGTTTCAGACAGAAGCATGAGTTTTATTATTCTTATTCTGTTTTGACAGCATTGGTTTGTCACAGTGTATTCTCCTGAGATTTTAAAGGTTTCCAAACTAAACATTAAGAGTACATTCAGTTTGAAATTTAATGTGACCCAGAATCAAACTTCTTTTCTTATCATATTCAAGTGTGATAAAATATAGAGTAATTTCCAGACTTAGAATATTAATCAAATGGCACTCTGCTTATGTGCTGTCAGTACCTGGCCCTGGATGGAAATAAGCTTCTCAGCTGTGTGTCATTTTTCCTGAATGGGTTCACAAAGAGCCATGAGATATTCCACCAGGAAAGATTTTGTCAAGCTGTGACTGAGGACTTTCTGCAAGGTGAGCAACATACTAATTTTTATTTAATATTTACCACTACATAATAAGACAAGAATACACAAACGTTTAAAAATGTTTTAATTCAAGCAGGTCTTATTGCTATTCAGCATAATTGGTAGATAAGATGTAAGAAACCTCTGCAAGTAGAAATGCTGAACTGCGCTCTTCATTAATCTCCATTTATGCCGCTCAGACTTAAATCTTTTGCTCTATAATAATCCGCATTTATATTTTACATTATTTCCAGAGTCAAGTTAAATTCTAACATGGATTCTAATTTTACAACATGTTTTGAAGAGAAAACTATACATGTAAATATATTCCTTCTGCTGAAAGGTCTGTTACAGTGAGCTACCTCTCCACAGCAAAGAATTCAAAAATTGCTCAAGAGAATGTAAAGCAATTTCTTTTTCTTTTTTCTTCACTGTTCTCTCACATCTCCTTCCAGAATAAATCCCGTGGAAAAAGTCAGAAAGTATTTGGAATTGAAACCTGATTTCAGTGACACAATGGGATTCATCTTCAGAAAATGGTGTGCATCAATCTTCCACAGGAGATTTAATGAGACAAGTAACTGAGTGGGGTCTTATTCAGGTCACAACATATGGGATGGCCCAGAAGATTAGCAAACTGCTAGTGTGTTGTCTGATCTGTTCAGGGGAATATTGGCCCAAGCTCAGTCAGAAATAAACTCAGCATCACCTGGTAGAGAAATGGCAGCAAAAAACAAACCAAGAAGCATTTCTCACTTTATCATTCATATTGCTTCTAATCCTCTGCTGCTTCCTCTCCACTTTTCTGGTAGTAGGGAAATTTAAGAATGTTTTATCCGTCTGCATGGACCCATATCCTTCAGGACTGTGAATTCCACGGTCACTGCAGCCCAGTTGCCTCCAGTCTTAATGTCACTAAATATCCCACTTGCATTGCTCACCCTCAGGTTCAGTTTTGCAACTCTGCCTGGTAGGGCTGTCTATTACCTGGCTGAAGAAGATATCCACACCGAATTCTACGAGTTTTCTGGGCTGCCTGCAGCTTTCTGTGCTGCTTTCCCATCAGATGTCAGAGTGGTTGAAGTTCCCCAGCAGGATGAGAGCCTGTGAGTGTGATGCCTCCTGTAGCTGGAATAAGAAGGTTTCTTCAATAGCCCCTCCTTAATACAGTGAATCCAGGAAGCTCAGAAATTAGAGGTTCAGAGCTGTTTCATGGAAATAAGAGGAAAAAGGGGAAGAAGCACAATGTTTTAAAAAATCTGAACTACTGTCATAAAGCAAAGCATGACCCACAGCTTCAGGCACCGAGTATTCCTGGCTCACTAACACAGTGATTCTTTTCCCCGAACTGAACAAACCCAAGGCTGGAAAGCAGTAATCACTTAACCACAAAAACCATTCTGGAGTAAATATCATTCAAATATCTGGAGCAAAAATAGTGCATTTATGTTCGTAAAACAGAGTACACAACAGAATGCCTGTCATGACACTGACTTGCCGCAACCCTCTGAAAAGCAGGAAGAACTTTGATTAAGGTTCTTAGGATCCTAATGGGCTGACAGAAACTCACTTAAAGACTGGTGTCATTCAACCACTAGTGCTATTCTGTGGGATAAAACTGAGCGGGTTTTTGACTGTTCACATGCCTAAATCAACTGAAAGAGGGAGAGAAAAAAAAGGCCAAGCATATTCTTTTCAAAAGTATTAACATATTTTGAACTAAAAAACAAATATTTAAAACCTTGAAAAAGATCCCACAGAAACAGACAAACTTTTTAAAACCTCTGGTTATGAGAAATTATGAACCGGATACTTATTTCACAGTTAAAAGTAAACATTTTCTGAGACTGTTTTCAAGTGAAAAAACAGCATTTTATAATACCTTGCTCATAATAGTTGCATAATATTTTCATGGATCTATCTCAAATAAAATGATATGAATCATTGAAAATAATAATCTTTTTCAGTGTAGAGCCAAACATGACAGCCAGCTTTGTGAGGGATTTCAGAACACATTATAGGATTTAAATGATAGGTGAACATAGCTTATTGAGAACAATCAGGGAAACAAAAAAAATTATATCAAGAAAAAGTGTGCTAAAATTTACAGAAAGCTCTGAGAGTCAGGCATCCTGAATGTCTCTGTGGGTTCATTTCCTGAGTGCATCAACACATTTGAAATCAGAAAATACTGAATTTAGAGAGACTAAATTATTGAGAGACTTGGACCACAAAGAGGTTGATTAGAAGACAAGAGAGAGTGACAGATTAAAACAGGATCAGAATCTAAACAAGACAAATCAGACAGCCCAGTAGAATTTAAAAGTTTCTTTGAGAACTATTTCCTTACACTCAAAAAACTGATGAAACTTATCCAGAAAATACTTTGTTTCCACAGGCAGAAGCTGCAGTTGACACTTACTCCGTTCGAGATTAGTAACCAAAAATATAATCCTTTGGCACAGTTTCTTTATCATTTCATTTATTAGCAGTTGAAGGTAATTGGTCAATTAGTAGTGCCAGATGGGATTCCAGTGGGGAATAGGAAAATAACTCTTCTTTTATTTATTTCTGCAAAGATGTGTGTGTGTGTGTGTGTGTGTTAGAATCATGATCCCTATTAAAACACACAGATGTCTCTGTATAGGCTTGTCTCCTTGGCAGAGTCTATCAGAATTTATACGTAGTTTGGAACAATGATCCAGGTTGTTGCCTTCTGCCTTTTCAATGTTAACACTCTAGCCACTCATCACCATCATTTTGAACCCAAATACAGAAACATTGAGTAAGATTAATTGGCTATGTCCTGTCAATCCTTCCCTATTGAAGCTTTTATCTTTAATCTTCTAGCTTTGATCTTTTAGCTTTAATCTTCTTTGGATCATTAATGTGAAATAAAATGTGGTACTGAAAAAAAATCACATTTTGGGAATAAGACATCACATCTAGATGAAGGAAGAATAATTTTGAAATTTGCACGCATGCAAAAAACAAATGAGAATCTATCTTCAGAAAGTAATGTAAAATTTTTCAGACTAGATATTGCTGGTTTTTCGTGTACCAGCTGCCATCATGACACAAAGCACATTGGATAGAGCAGTAAATGATCTGCAGCTATTTACTATGAAACATTGGGTCTTCCATTATCTTCTAAAGGTTTCTAACATTTGCAATGTTTCCTTTCATGTTCAGTTCTTCCTTTCATGTTCAGTTCAAGCAGGGGTGTCAGTAAGGCTTTGGAGAGGCCCTGATACACCTGAGATGCCCACAACATCCTGGGAGTAGAAGCCATACATCCCGCCTGGAAAGTGGTCTCAGGACACCCCAAGGCACCTCAGGTGACACAAGAAACCCTTCTTTAGACAACTGATAAAAGCCTCTGCAGTCCTTGGGAAATAATCTATGAATCACCCTTCAGCTGCTACTGGATGCTCATTGATACAGCAATGAATTTTTATGGTCATTTGAATTCCTGGCCGTTCATGCTCTGTTTGTAAAACTTACAATTTCTTTTGTTAAAATTCACTGAAAGTCCCTGCCTGACAATGAATTCATGAATTTCTTTATGCAGGCATGCAAGCTGTCTGTTGAAATAGGCTTTGAATTTCTCCATCTAATCCAAATAATTTTAATAATTACTTCTCACTCAACTTTTGTATTTAATTTATATTTTAGCTTCAACTTCATGTCACTCAAGTGTTTCCTTCAAAGAGAAAATATCTTGCTAGCAAGAGACTATTTTTTCCTCTTCCTCAAGCTGTAATGTTCTTTAGGTATTTCCATAATCTGATATTCTGCAGTTAATGTTCATTTACATATCTGCAGAGATCGTGGTAGGGAATTCAACAGAGCTTGCAGCTAAGCCATCCATTTCCTTCAATCAAGATGGAAAGGAAATTGCTTGTGGGATAAGGTCTATTGCCGATCCTCAGACCTATGCCAAATACATGCTGAAAGTAAATGGTCACCTAATTTTGATGTATTCCCTCATTTGCGATATCCGATACCCTGCTCACAGAGGCCTGGAAAGGTTAGAAGCCACCTGTCAAGTAAAGAGGCCAATAATTGCTGCTGGATTACAGTAAAGGAGCCACTGGGGCTGAGTTCTGCATGTGCATGGCGAGTCATGAGCCTCCCTGGTGTGGCTGAACTGGCATGTTCATTGGCAGAGAGGAATTTTTCATCTGCCATCCATGATGATAATCACAGATGGGAAAATTTGTGTTACTAATAAAGAAATTATAAGAGGAATATATGCCATTTATTAAAAGTGTCAGTTTAAAAGGCAGCAGATATTACAGTAATACATCATTTCTTGACCCCAAAGGCTATTACTGTGCATGCTAAGAAAAGACATTTCTATTCCTTCAGGCTTTCATAGCACTGTGCCATTGATTTAACATTAAATGTGATTAGTTAGCATTTTGCTTTTTTTCATATGGCTTGCTGCCAAAAAAAAATTTAATTTTTTGTGCCTAATGTGAAGCAAATCAAACTTTCACCACACATTCTAAAAGATCAGCTGTAAATAAGATAACCTGTATATAAGAATCTCTTCATTCTTATTTTTTATGCTAGATTATTCTAGCTTTAAATTAACGTTCTGTTGTAAAGGAACAGTTGCTTCCTCTGTCTTGATTCTCACAAAGTGGTTGTATCATGGGACCTAGAGGCATAGACCCCCAGAGCTGGGTCAGGCAAATACTTCTGCAAACACTGCTGCTTCCACGTTTGGCTTCCCCAGCTCAGGCCAGAGGAGGGATAACACAAGTACTCTGCATGTCTTCCACAGCAAAAGCACCCAAAAAATTCAGCTTCTTTGACATTGGGTCATTTGACTTCATTGGTTGATTTTGCAGCACAGTGAATTAGGAAGGGTTCTTATGATTTAACCCCAAAAAAGACATGATGCCTACAGTAATAATAGGCAACACGATCAATTTTTAACTGACAAAGTCATTTTTTCCAAAGTGATTTGCAACCCTGTGTATTTCTTGGGTAGTGGATTCAGCTGTTTGTGATGCCAGATGGAAGTTTTACATCACCAGTGCACAGATAACCTCCTCCACCCTACCTACTGGGCAGCCTTTGAACCAGCTCACTGTTGGCCACAGTGATGCAGTGGCTATTTGGCTTATTTGTGGATGCCTGTTCTGTGGAAAACAAAGCCATACCTTCTTATCCCTGAGAAATCCTATAGACGGATAGGCCAAATCCCTCACATGTTTTATCAACATCCTGAGAACAGAAGGGATCATGGATCATGAAACTAGTTTTGGAGAAAGCAGCACTGAAATAAAAAAAAAAATCATCACTGATAGATTTTGCTATCACTAAATTACTATTTTGAACAAACCCTCCATCAACCAGAGCTTTTATTTCAAAGTGATAGTCAGGATTTGATGTGAATCTGCCTAGCCCAGGAATACAATATATGCCTAATTTTGAGGATGAGACAATATTAATTTGGGAAGGGGATTGTGATCTTAGGTATAACATTCTTTGACTTAGGGCAAGTTTTCTACAGTTAAGGTGAGAGGAAACAAAAAGGAACAAGAAATAAATACTTGTGCACTTGTGCACTTTATGACCTACGTATAAGATGGTTTTACTTACCTGCTTGACTTTAAAGTTACCTCTATGTCTTGCTATAGATTCTGCACCAGATTTCTCTCCTTAATTTGGTGGATTTTGGTCCTTAAAATGGTCTTGGACACTGTGAAATAGTTACAAAAAACCTCCCAGAGAGATTTAATTTCAAACAGACCTTGGCCTTCCTTTTATTTTTACATACTCTGGTAACGTTCCTAACTTCAGCCCAAGCATTCTGTCCCTGCTTCCATCTCATCTGTCAGGAGTTCTTTGTTCAGCTGTGCAGGCCTCCTGTCCCTTTGGGTCACTTGCTTGCCCATGGGGATGCACCATTCTGAACTTCTATATAACAATTTTTTTCTAGTTTTCCAAAACATGATATTATTGCGGCTTTTTTTTTCATACTCTGGTAAATCACTGTTTTTTTCTCACAGACACATATATAAATATGAAACTAATCAGAGTATCTGGTACTTTGTTTTGAAGTTTTTATGCACAGTGTGCAGAGGAACATGCTGACATGAGTGTGGCTCTGACATTCACACTGTGCAAAAACATGACAAGCTATTACACCCCTCATAATCACAGTCTGCTTTGTCTTTAAAATTATGATGATAATCCTCCTTTCCCATTCTGTTCCTTTCTTATTTAGGCAATAGGATCTTTTTGGATACAGATTACCCATTAATTTGTGCTTGCCATCTCTACTGAGACCTACAGAGGCTGCCACATTTCTAATAAACAATAATAATGAGACAACATATACCGGACTTGTGCTGACAAATACACATCTTCATTCTTATTCTTTACAAGCAATGCAGATTATTATGTGTTTATCATGCCAATAGCACGACTAAAATATGCTTCATACCAGAATTATATAGATAAAACCTTTTCATCAGTCTTCACAGGGTTTTATGGAGATAGATGGAAAAGCTGTTGTCTTTCTTTTCAAATTTGCCATGACAGTTTATGAGTTAAATCCTGTATTGTATGAAATCTTTTCCTGGGAATTGGGCAGTAAAGAACCAGGCAGGTGGCATTTTACAGACTTATAGGATTCAGCAGCTGAGCCCACAGTCAAATGAGAGATGAGAGCAGCAAAAAGGCTGCTCTTCTTTGGCAGTATTATAAATGGATAGAGTTACTCTCTACATGTGAAATTTCTTTAAATCCAGGGAGCAAATCAGATTAGAGGCTAGCATAATTCTTTCTGGATGAAATCACATTCTGTCCATAGAAATTCTGTGTGATGGATTTTTATTGCTAAGTGCTGCTGTACAGAGACATTCAGCACTGATATCATTTTAGGGGAGGCATTTGAAGGCTAAAGCATTAGAAGATGGTGTTGGACTGATACCCAGGATCAGTTTGTTCTTTTCAAAACTGCTTCTCAAGTACAAGATGAAACAGCAGGGGAAAAGACAATGAAGCTTCAAGAATAATTCCACTTAATAACAAGTCAAGCAAAACAATCATCTTAAAGGATTTTTTGTTTGCTTGTTTGTTTGTTTATCCCGTGGAAGAAAGTGAAAAACACCAGGCTGAGTTGTCAGGACAGTAACTTGGAAAGCTTAGACTTTGGAAAAGCAAGGCATGGGCAAGTTTTTCCCCCTGTTAAAAGGATATTCTTTTTAATATTACTCATTACTCTCTTTTGAGTAGGAAGAAAATGGCCTCAAATTTTGCTAAATTAATAGTCTTAGGCATATGAATGGCACAGACAGCAAATTTCTAATTAAATTGTTGGAAAATTACAGTAATTTAAAAATACAATAAATCTTGATCTAATCCAAGAATCTTCACCTCATGGAAATATTGTATATGGTGTCAGAAACTTTTTTTAAATTGTATCTTTAACCAAGATGCTAAAATTATTTAAAGCAAGGTTTGTCTTGCTATTACTGGTTTATATAATGCAAAGTATTACAGATGTATCATAATGTCAATAGGTTAAAGAATATGAAAGTCCAAGCTTTCTATACATATGGATCTCTTCTGTCCTCTTTAGGTTTCTATTTCTATCTAAAAAATGAATATGCTTTGAAAAAATGTCAGGAGATAAGAACAGACAATGGACTAAACTTCTCATCTTGTGCCAATCTTGCATTCTTATCTTATTTCCCCCTAGAGAAGAGTTAGGATGATTCACCAAGGACAAGTCAGTATAATCAGAGAAGGTACCAGCTGTAAACAACTATACATATAAACACACACATATATCCGCCTTTATTTGTGAGTTTTTCTCCTCCAAATTTGCAGAGTTAAGTAAAACAGTCAGAAATGTTTCAGAATAGCACTCACATGTTTTCCATTACTAGAGCTGTGAAAATGTGTAGACAAAAATACTTCAGGAAAAGAAGAACATCCTTCTGAAAACACGTCTCCTGGGGAAATTTCTGTATGGACTGGAAATAAGATTTTTCAGATGAAAAATACTAGATTATATTTCACTAAAATGCTTTTAAAATAGGAGAGTTTAAATTTTATGCACTAAATTTTAAGCATTTCAAATGGAAAATGATTTGTTCATATTTTAACATGTTATCTCTGGTGCTTTTATAGAAGATTTTGGCTCAAAACTGGTCCTGTACTTTATCATAGATGTTTGTCCTAAAAGGAGCTGTGTGAGTGAAGTTAAATAAATAGCAGCTGTTTTATCAAAGATGTTCAGTGATGAGCTATAGGATTACTTTCGTGTGAGAAAAATGTCTCCTCATTTTCATACAACAACGTGAAACAAATGAAAAACATTTTCAGTCACATCCATGAACTTGTACCTGAAGCAGAAATCATTACAGACCTGATTTTGCAGCTCATATTCACAAGAGCACTGTGGCCACTCGAAGAGATAAGTAAATCTCTGCTGGATATGGTGGTGCTTTCCATTGCCTTCCTGTGCATTACACAAAACCCAAATTCCCACAGTACTTATATTTCAGTCAGCATTTGCTAGCTATATGGCTACATTTTCATCTGTCCTCTTCTTTCATCTGTTAAAATCAGCAAGGGGAGAGATCTCTCAATATGTCTTAAAATATAACCCTCTTAGCATCCAACTTGTTATATTTTAGACATTGGAATGAAGGATAGTTTTGTTTAATAGTGCATGCAGGCAGCTAAAATGGAAAAAGAAGGAGAAGATGGATGTATCAGTCCACCATGGCCAGCTGCACAAGGTAGACTTAAGCACCTGACTGGTTCTGCATAGCAAAAGCCACTGAGGAACCCAGGACACACAGACGGCTTTTCCTTGGGAAAAACATGTCCGATAAGTGCCAAGGACGGCAAGAAACATTCCTAAGAATTGTATCTTTCTTTCCAAGGACATGGCAGGTAGGCTTCTGAGACTGGTTCCTTGATTTCTCTCCCTCACCACAAATGAAAAATTAAAACAACAAAGGAAAACACAAGAGAACAAGAGAGTTATTTCCCTACTGTTTTTCTCTGTTTCTCCCTCCATAGACTAATAATGACAAGGCTGACTAAACATGTATCATATGGCATGTGTAACAAAGCCTACTATAAGCACCTTTGATGCTTTGCTACTGAAAGACTCATTTAAACCTTAAAATGTACATGAATATGGAAAGGCACGTTTCATGTCAGTAGAAATAAATATGTAAATATATATATATGAGCTAAATACATAAATGAGATCCTCTACTAAGGGAAAATAAATGGCAGCTTTGACTTGGCGGGGACTTCCTGTAATTACAAGGTTATAATTAAGATTTTATGGTATTTGGCCTATAGCATTTTTCTCTATTATTGGAGAAGTCAGCACTTGCAGCGCTGAATGAAGGCCACCCTACCTGAGCCATGTACTAACCCCTTCTCCTTTTAAATCCTCAAGGTTGCACGTGACATGAATGATTTGTTGATTTCAACTTCTCTTAATTTATTCAATATCTGTGCCTCACTAGCTCTGAAGTCAACCGTGATAGTGGATACAACAACCAGTTTCAGCTGGCACATCTCCCAATATTCTCGCCTATAAAGTATTCATTTAATGCCTCAGCTCTTTCACCATTCTCCGTAACTTCAGTTCCCACTCGATCCTGCAATGCTGCAACTTCTTTGGCTCCTCATTCATTCTCAAAAGAGCACCAAAGACCTTGGCAACCTTCTGCCTTTTCTGCCCATCTATTAAAATTACTTTCTTGCTGGAGCAGCCATACATTTTCAAAGTTTATGTCAATGCAGATGACAGCTGAATCTGTTTTGGGAATCATGGATCAGTACACTGTGTCAAGATGGGGAAAACAACTTCAAATCAACACCAGAGTTTTTCCGTGATTTAAGTGACTAAAGCATTTCCTAGAAGGTTACAAGGTATTGTGGATGATAAAAAATTCTGTCAAACTCTTCCAAAATCTCAAAATAATGTCTCTGTGCTGTTCATCTGAAAACACAATGCTCTCTGCCATATTTTAAAATTCCTTTTCTGTGTAGTACTGAATAAGTGGAAAACCACAAGACTGCATGAGTATGAAGCTGATATGAGCAACTGGCAGTGGTTCGCTCACTCTTCTCAAAGGCAGTTGCTATAACAGATAATATTTACCAGACTCCAGTACTACACCAGAAAGCAACCTTTCTCAGAAGAATCACTGGTCTTTTCCTGCTTTTCTTCTATAATTCAGCAGACTTGTGCTTTTGGGCAGGAGACAAAAATTAACCTCTGTCCAACTGAAATAGAGGTTTTATGCAGAATATAAGCATAAAGAATGTGATACAGAAGGTTTTGTTCAGAATGAACATGCCACATGATGTACAAGGTCGAATTTGTACACATGAACAGTGATGTACAAGGTAGAATTTCTGTTGCAATAGGACAAGAGATTAATATCCATGAAGAGAATAATTATTACCCATGCAACTCTGGAGATAAATTAGTAACAGTGATTGCCTCAAGGGAGTGTGACTTGCACATTGCTTTAGACTCAGTGTAGCCAAAGATTTCTATGCAGAATGCAGACTTTTGACAGTGCAGCAGTTACACTTAAAAGCACATTAAAACATCTGCTGTTGTTGCTGGTGCCCCTCCTGGTTCCATCTAGCTCATAAAAAATTAGCCCAGCGTTTAAAGAACTTGCTTATGCACTGTATGGGTCTTGCTCACCAGGTATCACTCACAGCATCTGAGGATGTTAATAGCGCACTTGTGGTCTTTTTCATAACTTCATGTTTATTTCTTCTCTCCACTTGGAGAGAAAAAAATACAGGGATGTACTTATACCTATTTAATTCCTGTGCGCATAAGAATGGTCATAAATAATGGAAAGGCAAACAGGAATAAATAATATTTATAAACCAAACGAAGAATCACAGACTGCCATAGATTGGTAGAGGCAGCACATTCCTAAAATACCTAACTAGGTACATCAGCAGAAGCAGGAAGTGGAGAAACATTTAAATTTATAAGAGATATGATAAGTAAGTGAGAGGTCAGTAGCACAGCCACTTCCTGAGATATTAACCTGACATGACTAAATTGACACTCACTTTTCAGATTAAGGGCTTAATGGAAATAGCAAATTGCACAACTTTAATCTTGACTTGAGACAAGGATAGTAATGAAAACAGAAACTGCCTGAGACTTCACCCATTCTTTGAGTTGTCTTAAAACTGTAATCTCAAAATCCTCTTTACATGATGGAGTTTGTATGGCTGGATATAGTAATTTCTAATGGAATTTTACAAGCCATTAGGAATGCATATACCTCAAGAGAATGCCACATGTCACAGCCTTTTTGCAGGCTGAAAAGTACTTGGGATTATTGTTATTTTGGCCATCTTTCTCTTTTTATCTCCTTGTCGTAAAATGTAATCTCTTTCTGATCTTTGCCATGCGGATTCTTTATTCTATTTTGTACCAAAATGTCACATTATAGAAAAGAATGGTCTGTTCAGGCCTGTTCTGTTCCACTTCTCTGAGCACTCAGAGCTTGATTAACATGCTACAAAAGCAATGAGAGTTTCCCCAATCATTCTGATGGGTGCTGAGCCAGGCTCTAACTCATTACAGAGCCACAACACCAAATTCATTGAGACAAAGGGAAATGTTCCTGATTCTTTCCCACCCTGAAGCCCTTGATCCAGAAAGATGAGAGTAAAAAAAATACCAATATTCTGAGACTCACTGAAGATTTTTTTCAGAAATGTTTGTGGCTTGTCCTTTCCACTGAAGACAAAAACAAACACTCACATAGTCTCCCATCCAGCAAGTTTTCAAGCTATAGATATCTTGCTTCTTGTTCCTAAAGAGTTTGCTTCTTCTTTAGTTTAATCAAATTCATGCTGGAGCTACATTTTACTCTCACATCCAACTCTGCCCTGGCTTTGGGGCTCTTTCACCCTTTAGTGTTTCCTCGGGCTAAGCACCCTCATGCAAGAAAGCTGAAGTAATTAGCTTCAAAGTATATTTTCATGGTGTCTGCACCAATCTGGCATTTGCCACACCAATTTGTTTTCCTATCTGAAGTCCTTATTTAAATTTTCATTAGACAAAAATTTTGTCAAGCTTTATCCATGGATAAAGAAATGACAGGAAAAGAAAAGCATGAAAATAATAATAAAAATATCAATATTAGTATTTGAAAAATGACACTACAGCTTCAAGCACAGAACACCAGCTGGTTTTGACAATAGAAGTAGAAAGTTTCAGTAACGCCGAAAAAGAAAAAAGAAATGCTTTCACAATGAAGATATTAAAAGATGATCAAATTTTATTTTAGATGCACAAGTCTGTTGAGGTGAATTAGCAGTGAGAGTAGTGTAACTCCTGAATTAACAGCTTTAATAAAGAATAAGAATGAGTTCATTCTGTTAGAACTGGAAAACTCAAAAGGATTTGTAATGGGACAGACCCATTTCAGATTTATGCTTCTGAACCAGTGACGTCTTCATGGCATTGTGTCAACAACAGCCTGTCAAGAAACAGAATGGAAGGCTGACTCTGTACTTCATGCCAAGAACACTGACACAAAATCTCATGCAAAGGTTTAAGTTCATATAAATGCTTTCTGTTTTCAGATGTGCCTAAATTTCAGGAGCACGCATTAAAGAATAGCTATGTTGTCTCTCTTGTTTTGTAGGGGATTAAAAATACCTTTAAGATAAACTCGGTGGCTGGAAAATGAGGCTGTTTTTCTGTCTTTTGGTTTAGCTTGTGAGAAGTTTTTTCATAAAAATATCTAAAAATGTGTGCTCCACAAATCTTGTTTCCAAGCTCCTTGACATCCTATGGAAAGATTCATTATGTTTTAAGCACACTAGCTTAATATATTCAAAATCTGTATTCTAGCTAACCAGCATGGTGTCATATAAAAAAAAGAAGAAAATATGAGTTGTTTTCTTTTTGGCCTTTTTACCTGTGATATTCAGACAATGTGTTTAAAATACTGGATTATTTTCTAACTAAAAAATGTATTTCTAAAAGCTTTCTTTGAGAACACATTTTTCAGATCTTCCTTTTCTAAAGCTTAAGAACATCCTTCCATACCCTAAGGACAGTGAAAAAACCATTCTTCATTATTGGCATATGAAATAATGATGGTTGTTTTCACACTGTAATACAGATAAGGAAGCACACTTGACTAAAATTTAAGATCTGTGAAATAAAGCACTCTCTCCTAAATCCTCTGTATTTTCCTTACTGTCCTCATTTATTCCTTGATGCTTTTTTCTTTTGCCAAACTATTTTAAATGTATTTGTCTACAGAGAAACAAAGTAGAATCTTATGCAAATTACTGGAATAAGAATATATCCATTATTTACTTCAGAACTGAACCTCTGATGGATTAGATGGCTCCCTTTCTGTGTCCTGTGTGTCATTAAATGCATCTGCAAAGAAATTTTTGCAGATGACTTGCCATTGTGTTTTAGTTTGTTCTGTCAATATGTGTATGTAAACTGGAAACCTATTGTCAGATTATTTCCCAGTTGCTCCAGATGACACCTCTGCTGGAAAGGTGCCTGTTGAGTACAATGGAAATAAGAGAAAGAAATATATCAATCAGGTTTCTGATTGAAGTACCATGCAAACCCAAACTGCCACCTTATCACTCATGGATAAGGCTTCTGCTAAATCTGGGTTAAAATGATTGTTTTCTCTTATTGTTTTCCTTAGGAAAAAAGAGAAATGCAGTTTTGGAAAATTTCTAAATACACTTGAAAAACAATTGTTGAACTGCATGCTAAATCTTTAGGGATTTAATGATCTACATTATAAGCAGCTCACTGAGAATATAATTCCATACATCTCTTTCTACACTCTCAAAAAAGAAGAAATTTTGGCTTTAGGCAAAATGAGTCTACTAAGCTCTTCATTTCATAGTAATATTAAAAATACATTATAAAATAAAATCGTATTTGTAGGAATTTGAACATGCTGCTTCCTTAATACAAAAAATCCAGTTGTAGCACAGCCTTGCTTAGTGATCCCACAGTGCTGAGAGCCTGCATGTGGGTCTGAGACACGTATCAGGTACCTCACCTTTGCCAGAAACGAGCTACATGGTGTCTTACAGTCAGATTCGTTCTCAGGTTCTTTTTCCAGGCTATTTTTATGTTGTTCCTTCAAAACTCAATTAAACTCAGCTCACTGGTGCTAGAGCTATGCTATCAAAGAGCATTTCCCAAATCCTGACTGGCTGTGTGCCTGTCCTGCATGGCACTGTGAAGTCACAGCGATACCTCAGTGCAGGTGCAAGGAGCTCACCTCCCTTCTGCTTCAGAAGTTTTGCATTCCTGCAATTGCATAGGAAGAACTGAGATTTACTAAGGGAAAATCACATCAGGAAAACCTGACTCCTCACCTTGGTGTATCAAAAGGAATTCCATCAGAACACAAAGTGTTCAACAACCAAATCTGCACAGGAGCCCAAAACAATCTAGATTTTGCATGTTTTTCTGTGCCTATTTGCAGTAATTAAATTTAGGGATAACTACTTGCAACAAAAAATTATTCTCTTGCAATTCTTTATGATAACAAAAAAAATTGAAGGACAGGTTTTTCTTATGATTCTTGGCATTATTCTATCTTCTTTCAAAGCCAGAAATATTGCTTTTTAGGAGAGGTGGCACTTCATTGGTTTGATGAGCCAGTTATTGAATAGAGCATGGAAAATCTTACAACAGAAAATACAGGCATGAAATACCTCAAAGTGGAGGGTAGCTGCCTGCAGACAACTCAAAAATTAGAAACAGTGGATATGCAGGTCATGCTTCAGCAATTAAGCAATATCAGAGACCATGGTCCAATTGCTCCAAACCAGAAATCTTTCTGAAAACATGTGAAAAGAGAAAATATTTTACAAAGGAAAAATGGAAAGAATAATCGCTTTTTCAGTGAAACTGTCACACTAAACAATTATTTCATTGAGACATTACATAAAGCCATCAATTAGTATTTCATAATTATGCATAATTCCAGTTGCAAATTTGAGGGGCATTTATTTAATATCGTTCAAAAGGAAATCATGCAATTTAGTAAGTAATAATGATATTCAAGGAAGAGTGGTTTCAGCCTTGGTACACTGGTGATAATTGTACCAGGTTAATTGATAGATGATTTGTAGTGATACTGAATATCCTCTGAATTCAAGTAATTGAAGCCAATCGGAATCTATCTTGGCCCCATGTAGAGGACTCCCACCGAACTTCGTTCCACTGTAGTAAAGCCATAAGCAATGCACAATCCACAGCAGCTAAACTTTCTTTAGGTCTTTTTTGTCACCTCTTTATCTTTTCCCTGTAAATCTTTGTGCAATGCTTGCCATCTTTCTCCATGACAAATCTGAACTTTTCTTTTTGAGTATTTTTCCATTATCCTTGCCTCTTTTCTCAATAAATACAAATGGAGCAGACCATTTTTTAACCAGTAAGGAAAGACTGACAATAAGACCTGTCTTATTTATAAAAATAGGGAAAATAAATATTTTATTTTAATTTATTAGGAAGCCCAAAGTTTCTGAATCTTTATACCTGAATGAACAGTACATGATCCAGACAAAAGTCTATTAGCAATAAAGTATATCTATAAGCTTTAAAAGTCAATGAAAAGCTTATTCAAATATCTTACAAATATATTAGTAAATTATTAGTAAATAAGTGTACAATAATAATATCTTTTGGAGATTATTTGTGTTCAAAACACTTGTAAGAAGCAAAACATAGCTTCTATTTTAAAAATCCCATTCAAAACAATCAAGGATTGACATATATCTACAGCTGGAAGATACACTGATCATATACCTACAGCAAGAAGGCAACATCAGATTCCCCAGCCCCTGCTATCTGCAAGCAGAGTTTTTACTTGGTGAGGTATTACTGACCTGCTTGATGAGGTATTGCTGACTGGGCTGCAATAAAATGACAAGCTGTTTTGGGCTTCATAACAAACAAATGATAATAAGAAGAAAATCTTTGAAGGTGGTGGTACAACTGCAATTTAAAAATCTCATTATAGTTTTTTAAAATAATTTCAAAATATCTCACCAGATGAGAACAAAAATATTGGACATTCATGAAAAATACTAATCTGGGAAGTAGAAAATTAGAGCAATTTTTACCACCAAACTCCTACATGACCTTGAAAAGTATATTTAATCTTTTGGCATTTCCTTTTTCCTTATATAAAGGGACTGTGGAAAAGGAAGCCAAAGAACAAATTGTCCTCAAGGGATTAACTTTTTAAAATGATAGAAGCTACATAGTAGGCTGACATCCATCAAACCTATTTCTTAAAAAAACCCAGAACACCAGAATCCAGACAGATTCAAAATATAGATGGGGAAGGGTTTGTCAGAAGATTGCCTCAAATGTGAACTAGTTTAAACCTAAGATTCTCTTTAGATTAGCTATCAGTGTAGGAGCCCATAACAAAATTTATATCTTGGATTTTCTGCTCCATTCAGAGGAGCTGAGGTCATGTTTTTCTCCTAATTTCTTTTTTAAAGGGTGAAAACAAGAGGGGGAGTGGCATTGAAGTATTCCAAAAACACCTTACTAGATATTCCAACAAACAAAAAATATTTCCGTGTCAAAATCATGATTCAGAATCCGCAGAGCAAACTGCGGATTTATAATTGTTGATGTTGGACTTGCTCTGTACACTTTGCACTCGACAGCAGAGTCTGTTTTCAGGATCTAAATGGGGAAAATATTTACATCTGATTCTCATGGTTCTCTGGCAGTAGAATGAATAAATAAAAGAAGAAACAAAATCAAAGACAGACTGGCCACTACACAGTCAAAAATATTAATCCACCACTAGCCAATATGCAGAATTAAAAGGATACAAGTGTCTCCTTTAATTCTGCACACTTTTAACCAAGTGTGTTATTGAAGAAAAAAAAACAGGGCTGAAAAATTATATTGTAAAAACCTGTGTGAGATTCTTCAGTGTGTTTGAGACCTAAAGTGAGGTAATAATCTCTGCAACCAGGAAAGAGTTTCCGATTTTGCAAGCCAAGATTAAAAAATCTGCAATGAAGAAAGACATCCAGCAGTGTTCCAGCTAAGCTGATAAAAGAAGTTCAGGACTGCACAACAACATGAGGTCTGACTCTCTAAGAACAAGCAATGAGTGCAAAGAGGGAAAATGAACATACTTCACTCCAGCTTGGAGGGTGAAATGGGTTGCAACATTGTAATTTATGTACCTGCTGAGCCCATACCAGCAGAGCAATACAAACAAACAAACAAACAAAAAAAAAATCCTTTGGCAGTGCACCAACAGCTCAGACTTTCAGGTCACTCCTTTCACTACTCCTGGCAGGGGTTAGATGATTTCAAAAGAGGTGAAGAAATAGATTTGCAACAAAAAACTGTAACCATCAATGTGTTTTGAGGACCTTACTCCCTTTTCTTTCAGTGAAGTCTGTGTTTGTAATTATGATAAGCTATCTAAGTATGCCCTCTTTGGAGATGAGAATAAAAGGATTTTCATAAATAATCTCTAAAATCTAGTTATCCAAAGATGCACATACAACAAGCAGGGGTTTCTATTGCCTGACACACTGCACAGTCACCTCTGTATATGTAAAACAGGTGTAAAATGCAATCACTGCCACACAAAATCATCCCCTCAAGGTCCTCACAGGTAGGAGTGACTTAAGGAGGAACAGGTCCTGCTCTGGGGCGCTGGCTGACTTTTCGGTGCAGACCTCACTAGACTGTTACTGAAGCTTTTGAAAACATTCCCAAAACCCCAGGATCACTGTGAATAAACCCAATGACCTCTAAGATTTGAGAGGAGAATCCAGTTCCTAAGAGTGCAGGACTGGAAGGACTACCCATGGTGCCTAATTGCCATTCCCACTGTTGTAGGTAACCTTGCCAGACAAAGTCTGAAAAAGAGAGGAGTTACCAAAGTGATTCCCCTTCATTTCCAGAGAAAACACAAGTCCTTTTCCCAACCTCCTCCAGCCCTCCTTAGATCACAGAAACTGTGGTTCTCCAGGTTTTCTCATGTAGTCCCCTGTTGTGCAAGGGTGTTCCGTCCATGTTCAATGCTCCCACAGAGACAGAAGTCACTGGAAGTACCCATATAGGGCCTATTTTGCCACTGGGGCAGACAGCTCCGGGGTGTAGCTATTGCATGTGTCTGTGTTCGGGGAAAGTCAGCGAAATGAAATACACAGAATGCTGAGGTTCCATGGATCACTTTCTTTAGGTACTTGGTGACAGTTTTAGCAATCCACCACACAGATTTATTCAGTTCCTGGTGGATTATGCAAACCAACCCTGTTTTGTTAAGTAGCAAGCCTTCTCCTCTTGCTGCCTCCCAAGGAGCTCTCAGCTGGTTTCTCCAGAGCATGCCAGTTCCTGGGAAGGATGCCTGGGTGAAATACACCTCCAGTCCTTTACAGCTGGAAGTGGGCAGTCACTGTGGCCCTGGTGGGCACTGATGGTGCTTGGGCCTTTGCAGCTGGATAAAATTTTCAGAAAGCCCTAATTTTACCATAATTCCCTTTAGAATCACCTAAGAAGGCTTTTTATGATGCCTAATTATGAGTTTTAATTTTTTTCTTATCAAAGTTAGTTATTCCTCTTGCTGATGGTGGAAAAGCAGCACTGTATCCTTGCAGACTGAAAAACTGAGTTAGTTCTTATTGAGCTTCTGTGGCTACTGAATTATCTCCTGTCTTTCAGCAACAGGAATTGTTGAAATTGAACATCAAATGTTAAAATGCTACTAAAAACATATAGGCAACATTTGATCCCTTTCTCTCTTAGTGAATTGAAGTAGGAATGCCTAATAAAATTTGAGTATTGATAAAGTTAGGGAGACACTGTGATTTTAGCAGCTCATTGATATTTTGAATGACAGATCAAACCAGAAAGAACAGGTGAAATGTTCATAAAGTCAGTGGGATACCATGCTGAAGTTTGTGATTTCACTGAATTTCCATCATTGAAGAATGGAGTCAATGAAGTGGATAATTAGCCCAGAATATCCAGAAGAAACTACAGAGGAAATGTAACCCAACACCAAAACACAAGTATCCTAATCATAATTTAACCATGTAACAAGTGCTGGCAACATTTTTTATACCTCACCAGCTCTGTGGAAAGGTGACTTACACAACCTGGTGGTAACGAGGACCAGGATGGCAAGTACAAGGTTTGGATCAGCTTGGAGGAAAGAAAGCAGGCATTGGGAAGCAGAAATATGTGTGTCTGTCAGAGAGATCTTCCTCCACTTCTGGCCTAGACTCAGCTTAGGCTGCAGCCTTCCATGAAGCTAAAGTCTCTTTGATCTGAGTTCCCTTTTCCCAGCATATATGGAATTTGTCCTTAGCTCTGCTAATTCCTGGCCCTGCAGCATCACTGGGAGCCTTTGCTGGGCTGAGAACATGGCACAGCTATGAGCTGAGGAGCCAAAGCAAACTGCAGAGCACGTGGCTCTGGGCTCCTCCAAACAGCACGTGCTGCTCAGGCAAGGGGAGTTCTTCCTCTGCTTAACTTACATTTTAATCTGATGTCTAGATTTTCATCTATGTAAAAATATGCTTAACAACTCCATATCAATCAGTAGCAAGTAAGTATGGCACAAAAGTTATGACTTTTGTTACAGTGAAGAAAATCCAAGAGGTCATTTAACAATGCAGGGGCAATGGCTATGCAGAACTCCAGCTCTCCTTCTGAAAATCAGGCTGTAAAATGGAAAATTGATTAAAAATGTAAGACATACTGCTCTGGTTATTGAAAGTAATATAAAAAAGCTGCAGCACATCTGTTTATAACAGTTTCTGTATCACAGGGGGTCCCCCTAATGGTTTATATTTGTGGTGTTGGTCAATAAGTTTTAAATATGTATTTTTTCACTCTGTAAGAGGAGAACATTTTCATCTTGTGCTATTTTTATTGCACTAACTGACCATTAGGTGTTTAAAATCCCTTGTACCAAGATGTGATCGAGCGCATCAGTGGTCACTGACCCATCCAGCTAGAGTAAGAACAAAGACAACTTAGAACTTGCCCTTCTTTCCCTGGGAGTGAAGCAAGCACTGACCCCTCTGGCATTTAGTCCTTGCAAGATCTGGCTGCCCCCTCATCTCCTCAAGAAGAAAAATTCATATGGTTTCATTTAAGGGAAGTGTCCTACAAGGATTCACTAAAATGGCGGGTACAAAAACTGATTGAGATGTCTTGTGGGTACAGCCTGGTAGCTCTTCCACAAGGCCACAGTCAACAGAGAGTTCATTTTCTCCTCTTACTTCTGTCAGGGGGTTTCATACCCTCTGTCAAAAGAGGATAACATACACTTGATTTATGATCTGATATTCCCAGAGGAACAGAGACCTACCTGGATGTGAGAGTGAGACTCAGCAGTTGGAGTGTGGGAGAAGAATTGCTGTGGGTCTTTCTCCCACTGGCAGCAGACCCTGCGCTCCCACCCACTACTGAAGCCTTGCAGGGGGTTACATGGGGTTCAGTTGTACATAACAAAACCAGCAAATTAGGGGAGCCAAAGGAAGGAACAGGAAGTAAAACTGAAGGCCAGGAACCTCTGAGACAATAATAAAAGTGTAAAGCAATTATTTTGTGAAAAAATTATAAGCAATAAGATCACGCCTCTTAAACAGTATTACTGATCTTTATAGGAAGCACACCAAATTTTATGGGATTCTTGTTTGTGAGCGATATTTGGTAGGAATGGGAAGGGCTATATATACACAACAATACTTTCAAAAAAATAACCATGCCAAATTTCATACTGGATTTGCTTTCCCTAGTCTATTTCTGATTTTTTTTTTTTTTTTATCATCGGGGTTAGGCTTAGTAAATCCAGGCATAATACTAGTGTGTAGGCCTGAAATTGTTTTGAGTCTCTTATCTCTGCTTCATTTTCTACTTTCTTTTTCACCTGATGTACTTTTAGATACCTTGGATTTAGAAACATCCAAAAAACTGTTGTCTTCTTCCCTCAGGTGAGACAGATCAGCCAAGTATTTTAGTGTAGTTATTATAAATGTGTCCATACTGCCAGAGGAAAACACTAACAATTAGAGGGAAAGTAACTTACATTCCAAGAGCAGTAAAAGTTTTAAGTTTTTAATTCTCTGTTCTTTTATTGCTCTTTAAATGTCACAGACAGAAATCACCAGAGCGGTATCAATTTATCAGATGAAGATATAAGTCCCTGAATTCAATTACTAACAGACCTTCTCTGTGCAATCTTGAACCTATAGATACAGGTTTTTTATATAGTGATGTATCAGAGAAATAGTTACTTAATGGTGTTCTTGAAGAAAATGGTCACCCTCGTCCAAACTGCTAATAAATTTGTTTTTAAGCCCTGCTTTTGAAATAATTTGGATCCCTCGGGGTTCCATGGCCTGGGTTTTCCTTTTAGCTTTGTTACAGTGAAAGCACACACTTTGCCAAGCCAAAATTCTTTAAAACTACCCCTGATCCTTTAAATTTATTACTGGTTACTAACAGCTTCCCATGTTTCACTTATATATTTCAAGTTAGAACCAAGTATGCAATATGGAACAGGTCATATTTTTTAGCTTTTTTCTTTCCTAGATTTATAGTGTGAATTCCTGCATTAAAATAATTTATGATGGATAATAGAACCTTAAAGCATATGGCAAAATTAAGTCTCAAGAATGGCAACATGAGTAATTTCATAATAAAAAGATGAGGCTGCCTCCATAGTGCTGATTTTTTTAGAATCTGCTCTGTCAGCTCACTTATTTATACCAGATAGTAAATTTCATCTTTGCACATGCTTTCTTTTCCCAGGTTTTTATTTTAGTTATTGTACATCTTAAATATTAACTTGCATTGCTACTTTGTTAAATATATTTTCTGACACCCAAAAAGCTGTGGATTAAGCATTGCTATATACACAGCATAATAAAGAAATTTAAGATACTTGAATAAAATTACCTTATAAATACAGTAAAAAACTTTACATCATCAACAGTATTATTATTGTTAGAGAAAGAACTTGGCTTTCAAGATTTTAGAAGACTGCTCTTACTAAGTAACTTACACCCACTGTGTTCTTTTAAAGTATACTCAAGAGTTTGGATCATATACCATCCTTTAGATGCCCTGAAGAAAATCATCTCATCAGGAAGTGAGAGAGCACTATTTGAACACAACACTTTGAATCATGTATTGGAAGGATATTTTGCCATCACTTGTGATGATGGATGCTGCCAACTGTGATATTTAGTAAGACTCCAGAAAAATTCAGGGATACCCAGGGGGGAAATAGCCCCTTAAAACCACAATGAATTATAGTTCATTGTAATCCCATGGGGGACCCAAGCTGGAGCAGTCTGCACTTGAAGGACTGAACCTCATGGAAGAGTGGCCCACTTCATAGGAGTTTGTGGAGAACTGCTGCCTGTGGGATGTACTCACATTAGAGAAGTTCATGCAGAACTGTCTCTACTGGGACGAACCCACACGGGAGCTAGGGAAGGATGGCTCCCCCTGAGCAGCAGCAGAAACAATCTGTGGTGAACTGACTTTAACCTGCATTTCCTGTCTCCCTGCACTGCTGAGGGACAAGGTTGAGATGGAAAGGAGGGAGGGGTAGGGTGTAAGGTTTTAAGGTGGTAAGTTTTAAGGTCTTATTTTACTTCTCACTGCCCTGCTCTGATTTTGTTAGCAATAAATTCAATTACAATGTCTAATTTGAGTTTGGTTTGCCTGTAAAAGTAAATGATGAGTGATCTCTCTCTGCCCTTATCTCAACCCATGAGCCTCTCACTATAATTTCTGTATCCCATCCAGCTGCAGAAAAGAGTGACAGAGAGGCTTTGGTGGGTGCTTGGCATCCAGCCAGGTTCAACCCACTACAAGCTCTTAGGTAGAGCAGTAGTCAGAGACATGGAATTTAAAGCTAAAATATTGTGCCTATTTCTAAAAACCTATGGATTTTTCTTTAAAAATTAATGCTCTAATGTAGTACAAAAGCCAAGGATTTGAAAATAACAGAGAAAAATACATTTAGAAAGTGATGGGGCAAATGTTAGATCTCTTGACATAGAAAAGGAATTCATTTTCCATGAGACACAAATCGAGAATGTCTCATTACTTTCTCCATATACCTCTCTTTAGGGCATATTTTAAAACCGATACTCTCTGCAATATATAAGGTATAGTGTTTTGGCGTAACGAGCAGGAAAGGGTCTGAAAACATGAACAAAGAGGATTGGTATGTTTCTGTCCTCTTTCAGAAGTAGATCAGTATCTTTTAAAATCCGAGGAAGATTCAGTATGAAATTATGCCCTTCCAACTTCTCTTAACATCACAGAATTACATTTCAGAATCTGATGGGATTCCATGGAACTATTAAGTGAAGGTGTTTTTCAACAGGAGTCAGGGTGGCAGACTGTGCTCCTCTTCAATTAGGCTAAACAAAGTTCCTATCTGATCCTGAAACATAGATTTACCCTTAGAAAGTTGAATTAATCATCCTTTATTCATACATCTCTATAAAGATACTTTTAATTAGCACGTTTCCCCTTGGCTCTTCTCTTCCTTTTAACTTCTCACCATGGTCTTGACAGAACAATTGGTCTTTATTAATGTGTGACAGCTTAGAGCTGCAGCGAGCTGTTTGCCAGATGTTTGAACTCTGTTGAACTGCTGTTCACTTGTCAGACTAGCAATGAGGAGTGAACAAATATCGCACTATACAGCCTTCCTCCTGAGCTGCTGGAGAATTTCAAACAACTTCAAGGGCCAGACCCAAAGGATCTGCTGAGAAAGAATAAGGTATGTCCCTAAAGAGATCAGTGAGCCATGACTTTTCTAGAAAAGCAACTTTGTTTTTTATTATCTGCTGTGCATGTGAGTCAAGGGCTGAAACATCAGAGGGAGCCACACTACAGGGAGCAAGAGGCTTCAGAATGACACAGCTTTCACAGATTCTAAGGTTCTTCATGGACTATTAAGTAGAGGAGAGAATAGAAGGAAAGGGGCTACTGTAAAGCTTCTCCAAACAGCACATTTGGCTCTGAAGATGATCCTATCTGCGAGCAGAAAAGGGAGCAAGGTCTTTTGTGAAGCATTTTCATTTTAATCACTTGCTCACAAAGAAGAGAAAGAACATAAGTTTTGTTTTTCCTTTTTGTTGGAACTCCTTCTTCAGATTTATGTACGAAGTGCACAAGGGCAAATAAGCACAAAAGTAGCCCCCCATGAATGCATCCCACCAGTTCTGCTAATAAAATACACATATTGTACGTGACCACCTTATCGAAGAGCCACACTCACTGTGAGACCAGAACCGTATCCCATCAGGATGTGTCCATGATCCCAGTCCAGGTCAGCCTCTCTGACACCAGTTGACTGCCACCTCCCAGCTAAAAGCACGTCTGCTTGTCTCCACTAGGACACTTAAAATCACTTCTTTGAGTGTAGTATCTGTAAAACCTGGATGGATTCTTTATATACACTTTATAAGTGTACAGTGTGGTTTGGGTAGTCCCAGTAGCCACTTTTTATTGCAAAATGATAAAATATTGTTTGTTCTGCGACCTTAAAAAGCCTCAAGATTGTTAAGTAGACTGAAATCACAACAGTTCAGTGTCATTATTTTGTACCAAATGTACTGCATTACATTGTTTACCCTCCACTGAAGGACTCTTGAGCAGGATTATATGATGGTTGTTGTACAGGATGCTTTTGGAAACAAAATGGACCTCTCATGAAGCTGTGATTTTCTCTAGTATTCAAATTTTCTTTAGGATTCAGCAGTGATATAAAACCAAAGCCAAGAAAATGTACTAACTATCTTTTTTTAATTATCTAGATTTTTCTAGATCTGTCTCTTTTTTAATTATCTAGATTTTTTTTCCTCTATTTAATTATGACTTCACCATAGGTTCCAGATAAGAGAAAGAAGATGGACTACGAAGTAACAAGAACCTTTTCTGCATAAATAATAAAAGAAAAAGAAATCAGAATGGGTTTTTTAACCCAACAACAACAACAACAAAACAAACGCAAAAACCAAAACAACAGCAACAACAACAAAAACAAAGAAACTCATCTCTAACAAGCTTGCTCTTATTCAAGGCCCTTCCCCCTTCAAACCTGGTTTAAAGCCCTCTCAATCAGCCCTGCCAACTCATGGGTTAGAAAATTTTTCCCCCTTTTAGACAGGCAAGTCCTATCTGTGTCCAGAAGACCCAGTGCCATGTAAAATGCCCCATATTTGAAAAGGCCAAGATTAAACTGACAACACCAGTCTTTAGGACACCTGTTGATCATGTGGGTTCTCCTGTAGCTTTTGGCATTCTTACCCTCCTGCTATCTAAGAGATTGAGGAAAACACCCGCTCTGCTCCCTCCCTTTCACCAGTCATCCCACTGCAATTTTTGATTGCCCTAGGCCTTCTCAACTTCATCACTATGGACCTGGACAACCAGAATTAGGTATTAATTAGAGGGACAAATCTGTCCAGGAAGTCTTCTAGTAAAATCTCATACCTGGGCCCCAGAGAGGCAGCAGAAAATCCAAAAATGAAAAATGTAAATAGCCAGGAAATACTTCTATCTTGCAATAAATTTTAAAAAACTGACACATTTTCTGAGTCCAGCAGATATTCCAGTGTCAGCCCCAAAGCCAAAGTTTTTGAGCTCTCATTCTTCAGGGTTTATAAGCAGACTGCTAAAGCTGTCCACAGTTGTTTTTATGTGTCACTAATGATGATAAATTGTTTTCACATTTTTCTAAAGAGCTTCTACCCTGTTTAACAGTGCATAAAATTTCATCCAGTTATACCAGATATGATTGAAGGATTTTGACAGTTTCCTCATAAAATGGACTACTACTATGAGTTCACTAATCCTATAAACTCTTGATTTTCATAATTTCCCCTGTGATAACAAGAAAAATTGCAAATGAATCTGCAGTTTCTCCCATCTTTTGTCGTTATACCCAGCTCAATAAATTTGAGTTATCTTTTCCTTTGTTCTCTCTGCGCTGAAATATTATTTTCTTATTTTATCTACAGGCCTGCCTGAAATCAGCACTAACACCTAGAAGGTGTTAAGGGATGTGTAATAGTCTCTCTGTGCTGATTGACTTGCTTCAAGTTCTTTCAGGATATTATTTCAGGAAAATAGTATTTCATCTTTCTTAAATTTGAGAAGATTGGTCCTCTAAAATCTTGTTTTCTTACATATTTAATTAGTTGAAGCCTGGTTAACAACCATATTTGGCAGAGACTAGATGTATCCAGGCAAATAAATCAGTAGACAGTATTTTCTTGTAAGTTTTCCTCCATTTTTATTATGTGTCCTTTGGCACTTAGATTGGGCTACAATACATAGAACCATGTTATCTGTGCTGCAATTGAGGATCCCCTTACACATACCCAGAGCAAATGAGAGGAAACTGTATGTGGTAAATGAAGTAATTGTGGTCTGCTTAGCTCAGTCTTTTTTTTTTTTTCTTTTTTTTTTTTCTTTTTTTTTTTTTGCTAGAGCTTAAAGGAGTTCAGAAACTCAGAAACATCTCTATCCAGGGCTTTATTAGATAGGAAAGAAGTAATAATACTCTTACACTGTAGCAGATCTGCAAAAATAGTGCAGCCAAAACCCATCCTGTGTCTTTCAGAATTATACCTGCTGTTTCTGATAGCATTATGGGTACAATTAAGTAGTTGGGGCTTTTCCCCTTATATGTGGGACAACCAGGATCTAATATTTCATCTGTATTTTGAAAATTCAGCTATCTGAGAGATTAAAGCCTCTCTCCTGTGCTGAAATATAATGACAATAAATCAATCCTTTGCTGAAAATTCCTCCAAAATTAACCTTAACACATGCTGCTGACTGCCATTTTGAGTACTATTTTTTCTCCTTTTTCTTGTGTTAAAAAACTTCCCCTGAAGCTGTCCTTTTCATGGTTTTAAACTTTAGTGATAAAGTCGTGTAATCTTTTGCCCCTGGTGGAATAGCTAGTGACATTTTCCTCTAACTTCAACATTTGGGCAATATAAAAATAAAATTAAGAAACATATAAATATACATGTACATGTCATTCTCTCCAGCACTTGAGAGAGTTCTTCAGGGCTACCAGTATGTGTACAAAACTTAAATTTTTATGTTATATGTCATTTGTTACCCTCCTCATTTTTTCTTCCCCTCAGTTGTCTTGTGTTATGGCACAATCTATACTACCCCTTCATTTTAAAACTCTGTAAAACACATCTGGCACAACCTGAACTGACCAAGGAAAGAAAGATCATGATCACCAGTCAGCAATTACAGTCTGATTCTGATGCTTGCTCTCCACTGTGCTGTTATAACCCCAGATGATGTGAAGCTGTTTGTACGATTAAGCAACCAAGTACAATAAGAATTTCATATTTCAGCACATCCATTGAAGTAAGGGAATATGCAAGGAAATTTTCTAATCAATGCACCTCTAAGTTTCATCCAAAACAGACCAAGTAAAATATAGCCAACCTATAAACAGGACTAATGCAAATAATGCCATCCTATAATTTTTTGGTCCCAAAATATTTGTTCTTATATGGAACAGCCATTAATCCTAGCATGTTATGTACTGCCTGTTGCATCTCCCTGTAGTGAGAATAATGCTCTCTTCATCTACTTAAGCCAGAGGGTGAAAATATTCCCCCCCAGTCCCCCCCCCAGGACTAGCTCTTGAGAGGCTTTGGAGGGATATCTCAGAGGGACAGGACAAAAGATTCCAAAAGAGGCTCTTACCCCAGGATAATTCCAAGGTGTTTATTCTCGAAGGGTTCCAGGGGCCAAGAGAGAGAACAAGGAAGTACAGGTGTCTTATCTAGTCTCCCACTCTGGGAGGACAGCTGGCACTCAGCCAATTAGGTCAAGAAAGGAAGGAAAGGTCAAACCATATGGTTACAGGCATTAGGGGTCTTGGGGGGAAAAACCATTCCGCAGAGAATTACAAGAGGGAAAGTCTTGCTAAAGTGCACAATCATTTTGCAAGAGGTAATTTAAGAAGTATAGGCATGAAAAACAAGCATGGATTTAATTAGGATTAGGTGAAGAAAGGAAAAGTAATAGTACAAGTGGGATTACTAGACTGAGAGGAGGACTGGTACTACTAGACAAAGAAGAGATAAAACACTTTGGAGATGGTCAAGGGTGAATTTTTCTTTGATCAGATCTTGCAACAACCATTTTGAAGAATTTCTATCTAAATAGGAATAACACGGTCAGAGACTGAGATGAGGGCACTGCAGGAGCAAAGCATTAGCTACAAACCTTAGTATATGATGCTAAAGGAACAATTTTAAGAAAGAGTTATTGAGATTTACAAAATTGTCAGAAGCTTTCAGAATCTAGACTAGAAAACCAGGATATTTACACACCTTGTGTCTGTCTTTTGGAAAGCCAGTATTGAGAGGCAGAGGGTGCAGACCAAAAGGCACATAAACCACATCAGTTCAGTTATTTGACATGTAAGCTAAAGACAAAATTTAAATTTTTTATAATGAAAATTTCAGCAAAAAGTGATGAAAGGCAAATCAAATAAAAGAATCTATTTGGACTTCCCTTTAGGCTTTGACAAAGTCTTTTGTTAGACATTGAGTTATTTGGACATAGAAATCACAAAGTAAATAAATACAGAACACAAAATCAGACCAGATGCCTTCTGCCATGAAAATGCAAAGCAAAATAATTTCAGGATAAAGGGTAAAATTTCAACATAAAAGAGAGAATTATTGAACTTAGAATAAATCTGGTCAGATTTTCAACACTTAGATGTCTGAGATGTAAAACTACAAAGTTGAATACAGACAATACAAGAATGCTTTTTCTATATTCTGATCTCAATAAAGAACTAGCAAAACCCAGAAGAATTTCAGAACCATACTTAAGGAAAGTATACACTTATAAAAACTTAGTTAAGCTCTCTGTAACATGAAAAGTGAATGTAGGCAAATGGAAAAAGAAACATGTCAGAAAGAATTGTCAGAATCAATCTCATATTTCAACAATTTCTGCTTTACCTGAAGTTATTTGGAAAAAAATATAAACAAATTGCTGAAGAGAGATCAATGAAGGTATCTGCTGAATGTGTCAGCTGTTAGAAAAGGTCATGAAAATAAACCCCACAAAGATTATGATTGAAAATAAAGCTGCAGTGACTTCATAATGTAGATCAATGGCGTTTCTTCACCTTTGTACATCTGCCTTCAATCTGATCATTCCATCTGCTGCAAAGAGATAAAAACAGATGCATCCTAAAAACAGGGTAATGTAGGTCACTGAGAAGGCCTTGAGTGGGGAAAGGTTGGGTTTATCGGAGGATTCACATTAGAGTATGTGTGGAAGGGTCAGCTGTTCTCAAGGCTCTCAGGATCCCAGACACCTTGTGCCAACCATTCAAAGCAGTTTGCCAGTTCTGAGAATACATACACTGTTTAGCCATTACTACAGCCTTTTTCCATCTTCCAGCTGTTTCACCTCATACTGCTTGAGATGTCTCATGTGGAATTTATCATGATCACTATGGCTGTTTGGGACACTACTGCCTAAGCATTTGTTTTAACAACAAATAGAAAGAAAACCCAACAGAAGTAAACCATATTTTTTTTTTCTGTCACTCTTGGTCTCTGCACAGTAATTTTCATTTTAGCCTAGACTTCCTGCCAGTCTTAATGGTCGCACTCTGGCACCAAGGGAAGAGCAGATCTGGCAGAGTGAGAAGCTGCAGGAGCCTGTTTACCAGCAGGGCAGAGAATTTGCCGTGGTTCTAATTGAAAAAAGCATCCTCATTTGGGCTTTTGCCTTCCCTATCACTCTCTCTCTCTCTCTCTGCTGGCTTCCTGTTAAGTTCTATTGTGTTTTGCCAATGCAGTCATCATATTCTCTAGATATTTGATTTACATAATGGAAGCAGTCCAGCTTATTTTAGGAAAATTACAACTTTGTGGGGAAAAAATAACTTATACAGTAATTATAGCAAAAATGTTCCGCTTTGTGTCAGACACAATGAAATTAGTGGGTTTAAAAATTAGGAACAAGGTCCTTTTAGCACTCTGTGTCATTTTTAAAAGAAGAATGAATACTCTTAAGAAGCAGCTTTGCATGTTAATCTCAGTGGCTGGGAACATTTCTTCTGAAGATATATGATGTTTGAAACTATTAAAAGAAATATTGAAGGAAGGAGATTAATTTTTCTCCAGTAAAATTTTCCTGTCATTCTGTAAGATAAGTCTCCAGTGTATGTGTTTCAATAAAAGAAGACAGTTGCATAAAAAGTTATCTGTTATGCAAGAAGAAATATTGGGTCCGTGTTGATTTCATCCATAACTTATCCAAGCTATTGTCAGTCAAGAAAGCAAGATTCTGAGTGGTTTGGTGCCCATTAGTGTACAGTTCCTTTGTGCATGGGGTCCATTTCCAAAATAAAGGCGCAATACTAACCATAAAATACATATTATAGAATTCAGAAACCCCTGTCCAAGTGTAAAGATAAGATGGTGAGGCAATACAAGCTAGAGATCATGTGTATCATAAACAGGACTAATGTGTGCTGGCAGTCAGAGAGCAACAGAGTAGTGGCAATTAGGATTTGGCAAAAACTAGATACATAATAGAAGACAATTTCAAGGCATTATCTCTTTCCTTTAATAACGAAGACAAATTCTCTAATTGCAGTTATCCATTGCATCCAAATTTTTTTCCCACTGCTGCACTTTCCCTTCTAAAACAATCCGGATTCAGGTCATCCTTTTTAGGAGAAATAGATGTCATCATACACTGCTCTTCAGAAACTCCAGATCATTCTTAGCTAAGACTGACAATTAATTCCACAGTTGTGGAACCCTCTTAAAGAACAACTTATACACCAGGAGCACTTGAAGGTCTCAGCTGAATAGGCAATTAGAAAATTTTTGCTAATCAGCACTCCTTATAAGATCATCTCAAAGCTAAGCTGAAGTGTTGGAAGGTCAGTTCATGTCAGAGAGGAATCTACTGATTCACATTATGTTCAAATCCCTTCCCACCTCAGAACTACAATGCAGTTAGTGGCATTGAACAGCACTGTGTATTGTACTAGCATAATGCTCAGCAGCCACCATTTCCAGTGAAAAAGCTAATGCTTTTCACCTCTGAAAATTAATTACTTCCCTGTAAAACCTGCTAGAAAAAAATCTTACAAATAGCCTTTATTTGAATAAATCAGAAAACATGAAACTAAAGTCAAACCTAATATCAAGCACATTCATTTCTATAAGTCTATACTTACTTCCCTTATAACTCCTTCTAGCTTTTGGAAAAGTAATGTATCTTCTGTAGTATGGGTTTTTTTCTTTCTAACAAGAGAGCAGGCTTTTTTTAGAGGTGCAGAAATACCTCCATGTTGAATAGCAACTTCTTATTCAGCAGCTTCTAGAGTAGTTGCAAGTCCAATCCAGACTACACAAATGGATCTCAGGGGTATCAGCTATCCCTCTGTCTAACTTTATGCAACATACCCTGCTTCATATTGCCTGTTTTTCTCCTCTTCGTCAGTAGCCATTCTGAGGCCATAGGGAACAATCTGGGGAGGGAAGGTATGTTCAAAATCAGGATCTACAATAAGAGCCCAGTTGTTTTCTCCCTTTTAATTCCATCTATGATTTCACTTTTCTCCCATTTAATTTAATTCAATTATTTTTATGATGAATTATGCAGTGTCCGCACTTTAATGGTATTATTACCTAATTACCTTATTGGTCAAAGAAGGATGCTGTTTTTTAATTAGTCAGGAAAAGAACACATATCTGTGTGAAATGGAGGAACAAAGGTGTTCTACTCAGAGTGGTTAATCAGACATTTATTGACCTTCTAGGTACTACTTCATAATGTACAAGCTGTAAAACGCACTCTGTTCCAACACTCTAATGCAATCACAAACTTTAAATCAAATTGAACAGATTTGCTTCAAATAAAACCAAAGCAGCCCTCTCCACACATTTCTAGGCTTACAATATCCTGCAAGTTTTGATATATATATGGAAAAGAAATATGGCTTACTTAGAAAATAGCAGTACAACATGAAAAAGATGGAGAGAGAAAAACAAAAACAAAACGAAACAAACAAAACACTCCAAAAATTCCCTGTCTTCACCTCCCTGCAGCTAGGCAAACGCATCAAAACAAAAGACATTTTCTTGGGAATTAATTGACTTTGTGTTACAGCTGCCCAGCTTATACACATAAGTTGAGATTATTTTATCTAACACACAGCTGAAATATAGTAGTTTCTTTAAACAGGTTAAAAAAGGACCCTCAAACTCAAATAACGTGTTTTAAAAACTCACCTGTAAAACTTCAGAAAAATAGCCTAAAACTTTGATGAAATTTCGATGCCACAGCGCAGAAATAATGTGGCAGAAAACAGATCAGAGTTAAAAAATGAACACAGATTGAATGAAGACCTTAGAATATCTACAATCAGTATGAATAGAATCTATCCAATTACTGGTCCCATTTGAAATTGATCATTTGCAATTACAGACCAAACAATAACCAACACTCCTTAGCTAATGTTTAGCATTAGCCATCAGAAGGAAATGAATAGCAGATAGTCTGACCTTAGATACCTCACAGTCTTGTCTTAGCTTGCCCTGCTGAGCACTGACTTCATAATTTCGGCAAATATTTGATCTTGGAAATTAGTTTTCTTACGTTTCCATACGCAGTTCACTGAATATACTTGGGATGAATCTGCTAAACTCTTGTTCTTCCACAGCAGGGAAATGTTTGCTTTATATACAGATGTTCTTTTCCCTTCTAATTCAATCAGTAAAATACAAAGCCAGCATACATTATATATCAGCTTCTGTCATTAGGAGTTAGTGAGAGGTTATTCAGCCCTATTTGGCAAAAATTAATTTCACACAAGTGTTGTGTACAGTGCACAGACATCTACAGTAAGTCTTAAAGCATTTGATGTAAGTGGGTACAACCTGGTAACATATGGTTTAAGGCCTTTTTACATAACCTCCTTCTTGCTGATGCATTTTGAAAATAGCTCAAGGGGAGGCAATCTGGCTTCGCTAGGAAGTAAGTGCTGCAGTTTGATACAAATCCACATGTTTACCCCGTGAGCACTAAGCACTTTGATTTCCTGTCTAGCTAGTGTTGATTAGTGTTGCAAAGTGAATACAATAATAACTCGACATTGCGGAAAAACCTTCCAACCTAAAAGGGTTATTTATCCATATTCACTCTTTGTGCATGCTGATGTCTCTCCACCTCTTCCCCACTTGTTCAATTTTACTCATGTGACTTTGTCATCAGTAGCTCTGGGGGCAGATGACCTTTAAAGGTATAAGAGAGGGTTCCAGTGTGCAATTTGTCACCTAACTAGCATCAAAAGGGACATGAGGAATGACTGCATATAATCCTTCTACCTCTAGAACATGCAGCAAGTTGTGTCTGTAGTTACTTGGGTGAGATAACTTACACAGATTCACCTCTATAACCTGTAAATTACAAACAATATTCCAAGTACTTTGAAGACTTTTTAATATGCTTTCTAAAAATCTCCCATTATTTAGATTAAAAGGTTTTTTTACACTTGAATTTTGTTTGCAGACTTAGTGAACAACTTCTGTTAAATTTGAAAATTACTAGATTTTGGTCTTCGTTAAACTGTTAGGGAGAAGCAAACCTCTTTAGATTTGCTCTTAGTGACACACAGCTTGGTGTTAGATCGTAGAACTTGTCAGCGTGCAAATCCATTACCTCATCCAGAGAAGAAACCAGGGGAGTGTAGAACTGCCATGTGGCACCACCCTGGTCAAGGATCTTTGTGCTGCCTTGGACTTCTTTCTCCATCTCCCTCTGATTGCAGACTAGTAAAACATACCAGGTCTCACCTTTCTTCTCCAAGCTCAACATCTCCCTTTGAAATAGCCTGGCCTTTAAAAGAAAGGTGACTGTGCACCTTCTACACAGTTTCATTGCGATTCAAAGAAGCCTTGAATCTTTAGATGTCAGAATAAGAAAAATCCGAGCAGCGTTTTTCCACCAAATTCTGAATGCTTTTCAAATCAGCAGCTTGGGCATAAGCCAGTAGCACCTTTCAGTGTAGCATACCATCTCTACTGACCTTTCTGCTACCAGTGAAATGAAGATTGCATTTTATTTCACAGTAGCTCTTACTGAAAGCATGATGTGTTCCCTGATGTGTTTCATGCTCTAACAGTGACTGAATAAGTGTATGTTCCCTTTAACAAATCCGTAACTGTGGAGTGCATTGCAGATTTCAGATACAGTTTATACACAGCAGCAGTCTCACAAAACCAAACATGAAGTCAGAAATGGTTGTACAGGGCCTGTACAGCAGTAACTTGGCACAGAGTTAATTTTCAGGGTTACTGCATTTTTCCATGTGTTTGCTACAAGTCTATTTCCCTTCAGTTTTCTGTGCAAGATTGGGGGGGATATTACAGGGTTTTTCAGGATTGTAATGCGATTTTTTTTATTGCGTTATCATTTATAATAGAATTCATTGCCAAAATGTTACTCTGTTTGGAATTTTCTTACAATGCAGGGATTTCTTCCTAGTCAAAGATCCACATGGTTCTCATATCCTCTTCCAGTGTAATTCTTTAAATGTGATCTTTCTCAGGTTTTGGGAGGTTTTTTTAACTAATCCTATGGGAGATCCAAACTGGCATATTACATAAGATACTTTCCATCATGATAAAAATCGAGCTTTCCTCAGTAAGATGATTCCTGGAGAAATACCTTTATTAATTATTTCAACTAAGCTACCTCCCAGGAGATTCAGAATGTCTAGAACTTTGTAGGCAATCAATCATTGCATGATAGGTTTCTATCATCTACACTCATACTTTTTGGAAAACAAACTGTAATCAAGTTTCTTTCTGTTCCTCAATTTCTGCAGGGTTAAACTAAATGTGAGTATGTGTATCTTCTTCAAAGAGACTTGAAGTGCTAACAGCTGCAGACATAGAGTGAGCAAGAGATTTCAGAAGTGCCATAGATAAACGAGCTGTCACTAATAATTGCTAAGTCCTAATAGAAGTACAGACCCATGTGTCAAGTGCCTATGGAAACCTTTCTACAGAGCAAACTGCAAATAGGCAATAACCTGAAGTTAGTCACTATACAAAGGCTGAAATCATCTTGTCCTTCCATAAGTCATAACTTTCCCTTGAAAAGTTTTGCTGGAATATCACTTTGAAAGGTAACAAGATTTCAACCTTCATCCACACTTTAAAAACCTCTTTACACTAACTTGGGTTAGCCTTTCATAAAATAAAAGTGTTTTTCCAGCATGAAGATTATTATCTTGATTTAAAACTTATTGGAGATAAAACAGAGGTACTTTTATCAGGTTTTAGTAGCTGCATCAATGTAAATAAGCTACAGTTCCTTTCTTCTTGGATTTTACAGAGATTCACTATTTTGATATAAAAAAGCAGGTAAAAATTTGATGCAATGATAAGTTTTTACTTTTCTCCAGTAGAAATAAAGCCTTAACTATTGGCAGTCGATGTTATTAGGCCATCATGAAAATCATTTCACGTCTCTGGTGGATGGTCTATCTCTCCACAAATTACAGATGTGTAGACTTGTTGACGTGTGTAAATCACTAATTTTCCAAACTGTTTCTAATGGATATAAATTCACTTTCTTAGGAACTGAAGAGTTCTCTAATGGCATGTTGCCACATTAGTTAAAAGCAACATCACAAACAAGTTTTCCCAAGTTCTTCCCTTCTCTTTTCAAATGAAAATATCTAATGAGAGAACTGATGAAAAAAAAAAAAACTCATTAGAGGAAAAAATAGTGTACACAGTTGGCTAATAAAGTACAGAAGAGCTGCAGCTTGACATTTAGATGTCATTAAGTATCAAAGATAACACACAAATTATCTGGGCTCAAATCCAGCTTATGTGTATAATGGCAATATAATCAGAGAACACACTACTCAATGAACTGTGCTGTCTAATGTAATTCGGTTCTGTTTCTTAGTCTTACCTTACAGTATCCATCACTTTTATTGTTAGTGTTACCCACTATCATGGGTTTTGTTTAAACTATAAAACATCACAACTGAATTATCCTATTACACCGGCTTCTGATGTTGATATATTGTTCACAATGGTAATTTCATATAAATTTTTGCTTGTGTTTCCTGGTCAGTGGAATTACCACAAGTCACCAGAATTTAGCTCATGATAATTAAAAAAATAAATTAATTTTAAAGGGAATAAAATACCCAAAACTTCTTCCCTAAATGTATAATTTTATAAAAGATACAAATTCCAGATAAATATTTTTCAAGCTGGCCATACATCGAAGGATGAAGTGACTCATCAACAGACAAAATGGGAATGATAAGACTTTAGATGGTTTTCAATTCTGCTCCATAAAAGCCCAAAAGGAATACAAATACATATTCTCTCACACAAGAACATCCTAAAAGAAAGCACTACAATATGAGGAGCTATATAACAGCTGCTAACTGCAGACTCCAAGA